>NC_056735.1:1605937762-1605987762 GCF_019279795.1 Protopterus annectens | reverse complement strand
CTGTGTCATATTCTTGTAGGTCCCTCTGGTGTGACAGCAGGGCAGATGATACATGCTGGTGAGTGTGTTAACACTTTAAAACTGGTATTGAAATGTGCATCTCATAGGTGAGGTGTAGGCCATGTACACATAACACACCTACGCATAAGGCATGCTGTGCATGTTTGCTGTGAGATGTTAAACATCTCAGTAAGGTCAGTAGCTGCCTCAATCACATGCAATGCACAGAGCACCAGACACAAATGTGGCAACACTGTACTGCACATTGGATAGGCATAGTTGACACACATGTACACAACATAACATATTTGTCATACGCAGTACACCTCAACATGCTACACATAGTGTAACCGGACACCCACTGCCAGGTCACACTTCAGTATCCCACATGTCATCCACACACCACACATAATATAACTGAGGGGTAGGGGCCTAGCATGGGGCTGTGCAACACTCTTCAACACATAGCACAGTCATGTTAGGCAATGCTCCCTATTGGGCACCTCACACACCCATGTGCAACGTGGCTGTGTAATTGTGAACTTAGCCACGGCACTGCAGTTCAGGTACAGCATGCTAGGCGGTGGTCTAGCACACTTTAGTGGCCTTGAGTGACCACATGATGTATGATGATGATGGCTAATGGAACTACACCCCATACAGTTACAGTGACCACAGTTCTACACATAGCTGTCATTGCTTTGCACCTCCATGTTGTGTGTGTGTGCACACATATGCACCTATACACATTATGCATAGCATGTTGTGTGTGTGCAAACATATGCAACTATACACAATATGCATAGCAGTCACATTCTGTACAAAGTGACACATATTTGTCCTGGAATGATATTAGGTATATAGGTCACATGACACACATTGGGTATGTGTGATGTTGAATGTTGCAGTCATGTACCATGCAATGTCATGGCTGGCACTGGCATATCTGGAATATGACCCACACTCACCATAACCACTGTACAGTGGCCATGTCCAGGATTGGTATTCCATCATGTATACATGCACCACTCATCCCGTGTGTGTACATAGCATGCATGTGCTACACCTGTGTCCACAATTATCTGCTACAGACACAGGCACTGCATTCAGACATGGAAATCCATGCGACAAACAGATAACACATGCAGCCATGGTATGTATACCTGTGAGTGATGGTGCATAGGACATTGCAGAGCTTATAATACTTGCACCAAAATGTCGTGTCATTGTACACATTGTGTCCCAGGGTGTAGGCAATCACTGAACATGTACACACATGAACCACAGTCATGAACACTGTCATTAACTATGGTTGTCTACACTCACACTGCATGGACTTGATCAACACATATTCTGCATGCTGACATGTATGACATGACTGTTTGCTTTGTGATACTGTCACCCACCTTCAACCACTATTGAATATGTTTTGGATTGCTGTTGTGTGTGTGTATCTGGTGTAGTGAGGAGTGTGCATGTGTTCCTGTGTGCATGTGTGCATGTGTTCCTGTGTGCATGTGTTCATGTGTGCATGTGTGCATGTGTCCATGTGTCCATGTGTGCATGTGCAAACCGTAAAGTGTGTTTCCTGTCTTCCTCTCACAGGTGTTGAGTTAGGGGTTGGCGAAAGCAGCAGGTGACCTGAAGCCACTGCCATGAATAGTGGTGATGATGACACATGTATTTTGGCACAGGGAGATTTGACAGGGTCTATCATTGGTCTGCCAATCGACAGTACACAGCGTTCAACCCCATCTATGCGCACACTCATACTGTCAATACATCCCTCACCACCAATGGCCATAGGTGAGGGGCAGCATACAGTTGGCATTGACCAGGAGAGTGTGGCACCCATAGCACTTGCATCCTCTCACAGCAGCCATAGCCGCAGACCCAGAATGGTTCTCAGGGGGGAGCACCACTGGTCATATTGCCCCTGGCAGGCATTCCCTCACAGATGACCAGTATGTTCCAGGCTGTAATGCAGGCTCAGGCACGTATGGAGCGGTACACCAGGCAGGGACTTAGGGTGCAGAGGCCACATTACACCACTATCAATGACAACATCCGTGACCTTGCCGGTGCCATCTGGACTTACACCAAGGTCATTGATTGACGTGAAGGGGAGACAATAGAGCCCTCCAAAACATGACTTCCTTATGCCAGGACCATGTGGGACGGTTGCGACGTTGACGCAGATGCATGCCAGCAACAGCAACAGCTGGCAGTGGTTGCGGATGGCCCACAGTTCACAGCCACTCCCGTAGTGGCAGTACCAGCCCCAGCAATGCTGGGGCTGGCCTGTCCATTGACCATCCCAGTAGACCACGTGCACGTGGCTCTGGCCAGTCCCAGCAGGGACATGGGGCCAGTCGTCAAACCTCTACCTCTGATGACAGTATCCAGTCAGGGTTGGTACCCGATACTGTCCGCAACACCCCTGCCAGGCACAGGTACTGTATCCATGGCTGGAGACAGTGATCTGTACAGCCTAGCAGGTACAGTCTGTGGCTGTCTCACAAACTACTGTATATGGCAGCCACATGGTGGAGCTGTGTGCATGCAGACACACACACATTAAGCAAACAACTAGGGCTCCCACATACACACACACATTACATCAACATTGGCCCATGCTGTACTGTTGTCCCTCACACACACACACACACACACACACACACACACACACACACACACACACACACACACACACACACACACACACACACACAGACATGTCGATTGGATGGGTCAATGTCAGGCTCTGGCAAACAACAAAATGCCCTGTGCATATGATGATACTTGTGCCGCCTCCTGTCATCTGCATTATTGACAGATGGACAGGCTAACATGGTGCTGATGCACAGGGTGACACTATAGCAGTGTAGCAATAAAGGCAAGTTGTCAACAAGGAAGTGTAACTACATCCTTGTAGGTATATCTGAGCAGACATTATGCATCAAAGCTCTGATTGTCAGTGTAGCATTGTTTACACCGCTGTTAGATCTGAGTATGTATTATCCACCCATGTGCCACTTGGCTGAAGTGTAATGTGTTGCCAGCATGTGTTAGTGAGTGGACAGTACGTGTGTGACATGTGCAGTACAGATTAGCAAGTGTACATCTGTGAACATGGTGGGTGCGCACTGTCTGGATGTACGTGCATAGTGGACACAATGGATGTGTGGCATACCCTGTCGTACACATTGTTAACATCTCATAGCATCTTTCAATGGCCAGTATGCATTCTACTACAGTTATGTACTAACATGGGTAGACGTGTGTATGACATGGGTTGACACTATGCTGCGGGTGATACTGTTAATATCTGTCAATGATTTGCGGTCTGGTAATATACACAACCTCAACAGCATGACTATAAGCAATCATTGGATGATGTCCTGACAAATGACACACAGTGGTAGGGAACCCAGTATCAATTGGATCCTTCCGGTGCTACACTATAACACTAACCAGTGGTAATGACCACCACCCATTACTGCGACCACACCTGTTTGTCATATAGCCCCCTTAGGTACATGCAGACACACTAGGGATGTGTCCATCCAAATCTGGAAATGCATGGATTGGCTTACAATGCATTCTATGGATGGGGCGCATATCCTACACAAGGGTATCATACAGACAGACACCTGTTGTCTGATACATGCTGTATAGCAGTAAGCCGACTATGGCATAGTCATCCTCATGTACTATACATACTATCCCATCAGTACCACACAGGTGGTATACCTCAACATGTATGTTGGGTACCATTGTGTACATACAGACCCATGTTATGTCATGTGTCCCTTGGTATCCACATATCCATAGGTATTGTGGAGTCCCAAGGTGTATCACATAAGACATTAGAGGCCTGAATGCATATCCACAAGGCAGTCGTACACCTATAAAGACTGTCCATTCTTGGCAGACTTTGTTGTGTATGACCATGTCTGACATATACCCCAGCATATACCCTGACTCACACTACTCTTAAGTAACTGTCATGGGTGTGTGTGCCACAGAACATGTCACATACATACATATGTGACCTACGATCTGAGAAGCAGCGGCACGACCTGTCAATAGAAACAAATGTATTCATGTAGTATGCAGGCTTCACACCTATATACTGATTGAGATAACATGTACACATATATATTTGCCACGCAGATACCTGATGTGTGCAATACACTTACTGTTGTAATCATACTATGTCATACCATAGTAAAAGCAAAACCCACACTGCATTGACAAACAGTGACACACACACAGTCAGCATTTGCAGGATTCAAACCCCTACCTAACTATGTTATGATACCAGAGAGAGACGCATTAACATGGCGCACTATTTGCTTTATTGGCTGGTTACCCTTCTCCGGCTGTATTTGTAGGATGGTGACATCATCAGTCTTTCCAAAGAGCAATGTACATCTTTTAGTGAGTTTTCACAGTCTCCAAATAGGGGACACCTCTCACAGGAAACTGCACACATACCCCCCCCCACACTCACTGTTTGCAGGATTCAAACCCCTACCTAACTATGTTATGATACTAGAGAGAGAGAGATGCATTAACATGGCACGCTATTTGCTTTACTGACTGGTTTTCCTTCTCCGGCTGTATTTGTAGGATGGTGACATCATCAGACTGGACATGGTGATGTGTGTACACTTTGTTTTATGCCATTCCAGGAATGGTCCATGTGGGTCAGCAGGTGTCAACAGCTTGCACAAGACCTCAGAATCCTTACATTGTGTGATCCATCTGTGGACAAATTGACATTCTGTCATATGTCAACACATATTTATGCACAGCTTGTTGGTTTTGTGGATACTACATGTGTCTGGGATGTTGATAAAGGGTTATTCAAAGTCTATGTGACACATGTGTAGATGTGTTCATTGATGTATGTCCTGGGTGGCTGCCTTGCAAACAGTCTAGCATGTTTGGGAACCATGATCTGCACATGGTAGGGTTGTGTGTATGTCAGCTTCCAATAGCTCTGTTTATGACTGCAACCATGATGGACTCCATGACCTTGCAGATCAGACTTCATAGGCGTACTGGACTTGACTTCCCATGGTGTCTTGTGCGCCAACACTTGTGGGGAGTGCCATATGTAGCTGTGACACATTCAACGGTTCCACATCCTGTGTAGGGGGTGAGGCTCAGCTGGCTGTTCAGGTGCATGGTCTGTTTGTTCTGTATTTTGTGCATGACACATATTGGGAATCAATGTATTCCACTTGCTGCCATGCTTTTGGCAGTGGGGGTAGCAGCTCATCCATTCTACATGTGATATCTCCTGGTATGATGATGTGGACTATTGTCAGTGGGAGATGGGTATGTACATATGGGCCTGTCTGTCATGATGTCGGCATTGTCACTCAGGTACATTTGGCCCTGACTCAGGACATATATAGGTATACATTGCTATTTATGACATAGCTGAAGGAGGTGTCATGATTCAGTCTGGACTCCTTCTCAGCTACTCTTTACAAAACACCAACAAACATGAGCACTAATCCCTGTTATACTTTTTTACATGCTTAACACCCTACTGATCCTTTGTGATCAGGCTACAGAGTATGTCATGATAATATCCTGGCATGTCCAGGGGTCGGTTTTGTGTGTACTCTTCAGTCCAGCTGGTGGATATTGTGATAGTGACACAATGTCACATCTGCCTCATGTACACAGGCATCCCTCTCCTCCTCCCGATAAACTCAGATATATGTGTGAGATGCACCTATATAGACATACAGGGTGCTGAACTCTCTCGACCCATGACTGGCACAGTCTATCAGGTGGTGAAGGTAACCATAAACACCACATATCAGTCTCACATATCCTCTAGCAACAGCACTCAAACCACATTATCACACATAGACATACTCGGATGCTGTAAATGTACTCTACCTAAGCAGCAGAGACCTCCAAAGCAGACACACACACACCTGTTACCCCACTACAATACCCACATATCACATAGTTCACAATGTCAGTGTGCCACACAGTCACTGCCCTTCGGGCTAAACAACACACCTAATGCAATTGCAATAGGTGACACTTATTGTCAGACACACTGATGTACCACTCACCAGCCCTAACAAGGGAATAGTCACTTTGGGCTGTCTGTTGGGTGCCAGGATCTGCCGCATAACACAGTCAGGTCATTCCAAAGCAAGTACAGGACTGGCACCATCATTGTCCATGCTGGTGTGTATAACCTCAGACGTTACTCCCTGGACCACATGACATGATACATGGAGGAACACTCTGATCATGTAGTCCAGGCCAGTATGACCCTGACCTTGTCTAGCATCTTACACCCACCAATTATGATGTCACAGTATAAGGACACACATATCACATTCAACAGTTGCCTAACAAATTTGTTTAATTCATAGGGGATACAGTGTCTGTCAGCCTATGGTGACATGCTCAACATGCCACGTAGCCTCACTATGGATGGCTTGCAACTGTCATCCTTGGACTTTGGAATGCTGGCTAAGGCTCTTGCTATCACCATAGTGCCTTTTTTAAGCAGGGCTCAGAAGACAAACACACCTCCATAGACATTACAGGCTAAATTAAACTAAGGGGAATGCTGCTCAACGACAGTTGTGTTAACCTCATATTGCGGCCACTGAGGACTCTCCTCAGTATGGAGGATAGTGATATCTGTGCACTGACAGATGCCTGATTCAGGCTCACTTATGCACACCAGCACTACCAGGTTATGTTTCATACCATGCTGTCTGACAACAAGACTTGCAACAGACAACACAACTAGGGGGAGTATCCATATACATCACAGATACACACACCTCTGGGTTAGTAGCACTGCACAAAGCATCACAGACCATACATATACAACTACCATTGTGCAATACTGCCTTTCAGTTTGTTGCCTGCTACAGAACACACTCCCAAACTCAGGGACCACTCTCGGCTTTCGTGAGAACTATGGAGAATATGAAGGTCTCCACAAACACCATTATATTGTGTCTTCATATACACAAATATTGACTGGGGATACTACTCAAGCCCCGACAACTTCACCCAACAGTCGCTGCAATTTGTAGACTCATGTGCTATGGCACGACCAGTGAGCACAGCCACAAGGGGGAATACATATTGGCCCTGATCATCACCAGCATGGGGACGCTATGTTCCACACCAGCGATATGCCCCTCATTGGTAAGGTCAGAACATACATGTATCTCACTGGACATACATATACCCTCCACACACCCATCCTGGGTAATCTTGGTGAACTTCTCATGAGCCAATGTCTCACATCACCGAAGGAAGGTGGTATCCTTCAGAGACCCTGAGACAGTGGCAAATACGGCTCACACTGCTGCATCCTTTACATACATATTCTATGGACACCTAGCAGACTGCATGGATTGTGCTATCCCAAATAACAACAGGACTCACTACTCCAATGGCAGGGGACCTGTGTGGTAGACCCCAGCCATTAATAAGCTGTACAACATCAGGAGGAACCTACTACATGACAGACTGGGAAGGCATCTATGATCTGTACTAGCAGACAGCTATGATCACTTATGAACTTTTCTAAGGGCCGCTTCTACCAGACAATTGCAACAGACATGTAGGACTATCACACGGCCTTCTTCAGTTATGTCGGGAAGCTGGGTGGACACTCACTGATATGCTGTGAGTTACTGCATACTGACTAAACCTACCCTGAACCCACTGGCATTACCAACATCCTGGCAAACAAGTTCAGTGCAGATGTCTCTCACCCACCCCCCCTAAGGAGCAACTATCCATCCCAACAGAGTATAACCTCCCTGACATCACACAGTAACAGGTGAGTGCTGCCCTCCCCAAAGCGTACATCACAGTATCAATGTGACCAGACGGTACATGAACATCATGACAGACGCAACCCTCACATTACATCACTGTTCAAGATCAGAGTTACCACAAGATATGTACCCAAGGAATGGTGTACAATGACAGTGGTCCCACTCCACACAGTTTGTGCCACAACGGACCACAGACAATATTGCCCTATAAGCCTAAGTAGCCTGTTCTGCAAAGCTATGGAGCGTATTGTCATGGGACTCATACACATAGACATCGGGAACCTACAGACACTGTGTCCTACACATTTCAGTGTTGTTGTGGGCAGATCTTGCCTCTTGAACCTGTTTGTATTCTTTAAATGGCTAACAGGTCCATCAACATAGGAACGGCTGTCCACACAGCCTACCTGAACCCTGCAAAACCCTTCAACACAATAACCCACTGGGTGATTATGCATAGGCTCACCAGCATCGATATGGACACATATCTCACATGGTGGATTGATACCTGGATCAGGGATAGCACCCACATGGTCAGAATTGCAGGTGCTATGTCTGACTATACACCAGTTACACGTGGCATCCCACACAGCTCAGTCCTGGGACCTCTCTTGTTCAGTATATATTTGTCTGACGTACAAGCTACCACAGGGGAATATGGCTGAACATGTTTGCACTTGACTGCAAACTGGGTGCCATGATCAACTCTCCAGCTGCCACATGCATACTCAAACAGGGTCTCACAGAGATGGATGACTGGTGCCTGAGCCATGGCCTACAGCTAAATGCCATTAGTTGCATAGTCATCCCCTTTGGGAATAACAACATGTCCACACATTACCACATAGGTAGTACTCCATTACATACAGTAGGAGTTGTTAGGGGTTTGGGGACATGACTTGTTCATACTGTCGCCTTTGACATTCACGTTGCCAAAGTGGTTGGGCACACCTTCTCTGTGGGCCACCTTATCCCATATGGTTTCACATATAGATCGAGTGAGGTCATTGTGCCCCTATACTCATCACATCCATGCTTGGTTACAATGCCACATTTGGGGTGTGCCTTACCCGACACCTGCAGCAACTGTACTGGCCACGGAAGTTCCTCACTTAGGGACTCACACAGATGCCCTGCACAGTTCACATGCAGTAACTCCAGCTCTACTCAGTCGCTTACCACCTACTCGGATATGATGTGTGCCTGTTGTTTACAGATATACCCAACCCAGAATTACTGGACATGCTCCCCCTCAGGATATCTGACTCCCTTGGAGCTACACACTCCAGGGACGTATACCTCAGCACAGATGTTAATAGGACATTGTGGTGGGACAGATTCTTATCCCAGAGGCTCCACTCACTCCAGAATGTAATCCCAGTTTCACATAGGCAGAGCCACCCACTGACCACCCACTGGAGACATCTTGATGACTGTATGGGTGATCGTATGTTTACCCCTGGGATATCTTCTGTGTTCCTGCTAGACAGAGGCACACTAACCTAAACGTACATGGGCTATATTATGTGACCTACTATTCACACACACAGTGTAGTAATCTGACAGGGTTACGAATGCCAAACACACTCTGGCTAGGCTTGTACATGCCCTAGGGCAGATAGCCTAGTATCGACCTCTGAACCTTTGCTAATGTTCAAGATGCACAATGTTTATTGCTGATACTGTTTGCAGGTCTTTATCATCTTTGCTTTACCAGTTTCTATGAGCAACTTCAGTATCTGCAGAACATATTTGATTATGACAGGGTTACACTATATTATAGATGTGTCTGTTGTCATATGACTGTGTGCACAGGGCGGATTGCTGTATAGTGACAGGTTCCTGGGTTAACACATGCAACTGCCAGATATGCGTGGCCCACTGCTGTACTCAGACATGGCCTAAGTGTGTGAGCATGCCCAGTTCTGCCATTCCGTGTTTTGTTGCCTGACATTTGTCTTATTTATTCAAGTGTGTGTGCATGCCCAGTGTGAGCTTTCAGTATGTTGCTATCTGAGGTCCACTACATTGGGCGATGTGTGCGAACATGACAAATATTAACATTTATACTGTGTGTGTTAGAAGTCAGGTTCTGTTCTCACTGCAGGACTCACCTTTGTGTCATAACTTGACAAGGATTATGCTGTGCCTGCAGGGTTTCCATGAAATACTTTGCATAGACTTATCAACATTCCTTCATACAGGCTGACCACTGCAATACTGTCATGGTTTAGTGGTTCAGTACTTTGGCTATAGTGCACAGTATCCTGCGTTCGAGGCACATCACTGCTTTGTGTTTTCATACTGAGCAGACCAGACTGCTTAAGGGCCTGTTAAGCAAATATGAGCATGTTGGCTTTTGTTCAGCTATGCCCTACTTAGACCAGGCTTGTCTGACATTGCTCAATATTCACCAACATTGCTGGACGTTGCCCAATATTACTGAACATTGATCACAGTTGTGCTAGTTGGTGTGCGCAATTTAGTTTGCTTATACTACATGGTGGTAAATGCTGTTTAGCACTGCTTTATATTGCTTAACACATGGCAATCATGCCTTAGGTGGTGCTGCAGGGCTGCCTATGTTGGATGCACATACTACACTCCCTGTACATGTTTGAAAGCAGGTAGTGTCAACTTAGGCATCCCTTTTACTATATGTGCAAGTCGGATAGAGGTATAATTTCCAGAGTTCCTACTGAGCCAGTGTATGTGCTATGCATTGCCTCTTTGCCAAGGCCAAAGCATACTGGGCACGCCTCCTTATGCCTACTGGGGCAGGCTCAGGTTGTTCCTCCTCTGAGTCATGCTCTGCCTGTGATGGCCTTGGCAATGGTGGGGGGCTGTTTGGCCCAGGCCTATGCTGGTCCTACTGCAGTGTTTTCGCAGGATCATATTATGTAGCATAGCACATACCATGACAATTTGGGTACATGTAGTTGGTGAGGACTGCAAGGCTCCACCAGATGTGTCCAGGCACCGGAACCGTGACTTGAGCAGCCCAAACACACGCTCTATTACATTACATGTTTGTGCGTGTGCCTCATTATGGCATTCCTGTTCAGGTGTGTGTGCATTTCTGATGGGTGTCATCAACCACAGCTCCAGTGCATAGCCAGCATCCCCCACTAGGTGACCATGTGGGATGTCCCCATTGGCAAATGTCTGGTACAACTGGTTCAGATGCCAGATATGGGAATCATGGTAGCTTCCACGGCAGCCTGCACACACTTATGCCCTGGGCATCACACACAACCTGGCAGTTGATGGAGGGGAAGCCCTTGCGATTGAAGTAGACCCTACCCCACTCATTGGCTGATGCTTTGATGCATATGTGCGTGCAGTCTATTGCACCCACTACCTCAGGGTATTCCGCTATTTGCTGGAAGAGACGCATATTGCTGGCCAATACCTCATGGGAATTGGGGAAATATACATGATCACCGACATGTGCTGACATGGCATCCAGGAACTGGTGTAGTACCCTGAATGCTGATGCCTGTGATATCCCCATCATATCACCAGTTGGTCTCTGGAAGGTACCTTTTGCTAATATTCTTAGACCAACACATACCTTGGTTTCCACTGGGATGGGTTCCCCTCTGTTGGTTCTGTGTGTGAGGCATGGCCTGCACAGCTCAACAATTTGCTGCAGGAGGTCTCTGTCCACTCTATAGCGCTCCACTATCTCCAGCTCATGTAGCCCCTGGTAGGATACCCTGGGCCTGTACACTCTTATCCGTCTCCTCACTGTGGGTTGTCCAGCAGCATTTCCATTGTCACCACCCTCAGCATGTTGCATATGTCGCCTTATAACAGCAATGGCAGCTCCTAACATTTCTTTGTCTCAGTAAAGCTTTTTCAGTTTTCACTTCTATTAGCTCACTGCAGTGTCTGTTGTGAGAAACATACTGGACTGTTGTTTGTATAGTTTTAAGTGCTAGGCTGGGCTGGGCTAGTGTACTGCCTGTGTAATTGCCTGATTCTGATTGTTTTCACCTGCTAGCTCTACTAGTACTCCCTGGTAGCTTCCTACTATTTGTTGTGCTTCCTTTTTCCTTTCTGTTTCCTGAGGGGGGGGGGGGAGCGGCAAGCACACAAGCACAAACATGCACACAGCAGCTAACATGCGCGCACACATGCTTACATGGACTAGAACTTGCTTATTCGGGTTAACACACACGCACACCAGCACAAACGCACTTACAACTCTTTAAACAGCCTTATACATGCTTACTCTGGCTTAAACGCACGCACCCACGCTTACACGTGCACACCCTGTCTTACTCAGGTTTACACGCCCGCACACACGCGCATACCCATTCAGCAAGAAACTTTGGTGTTATCCACGGCATACACCTTCCATTTCTTGGCTTTCCCAGCCTACCTGTTGACACACCTCTTTCCATAATGTATAAATGACAGCTGACACATGCCACTCTGCTCCAATGAGCTTCACTTCTTTCATACATACCCCCCTCATGATGTCACCTATCTTCTACTCTGTTACTCCTCATATCCTACTCCTACACTCCACTGACTGTGCTCATTTGCTATGTAAACTTGCGATTCACTATCCTAACACTCATTTACATAGGATTGCCTACTGAGGCTTGGTTACATCTCTTAGACTGAGCTTCCCACCTTAGCAACCTCTACTCGGTGGCCATGTTGTCTTCAGCCTGCCATTCCCTTGCATTGTACATTAACAATTTCAATAAATTCGACATTTGCAGGTTTTAATTTTTAGTATTCTGAGTTTTAGAGCGCAGCCTGTTTGCGTGGCACTTCGCTACACTTAAACATCGGAAATCGGCAAAAAAAAATTATTTTTATTTTCATATTGCATCAGAAAACATTTCCAATGGCCATATATTTGGCCATTGGCATGCTTCCTGCACTGGATGCAACCTTTATTTGGAGCTGTTACGGCGTCGTTTTGCTATTTGCAGAATGGTACTCAGTTGTCAACTAAGTACATTTCTGCAAATAACACTGCTTTTACTCGGACAGGTTTGTGTTTCCTGAATTGCAAATCTACCTCATTTGCATGCCTTTCACCTGCAGTTGAGGTAATTTGCATATCCCAGCCCTGTCCGTGTAAGAGCCGTTTTTGGAGCTCTCTTACACGCCCCTACAGGCTGTTCCTGGATCGCTCGTCGGACATGATGGCTACATGGAGTCTTACTCTACTCTAAGACTCCGTGCAAGCCCTCGTGAATCCGGCCCACAGTATTTTCACCATAAATGATACAATTTTGCCCTCTAGTGGTGAATCATATAAGTGAATTAAAAAAACGTTTTCATGTTAAAATATTTATAAAACATTCTGTACTTTAAAATAAACATTTGTTTAGTAACACTTAAAAATTCACACCTGTTTACAAAATATATGTAAAAGTGTATATATAGGTGAGTAATTATAACTTAGCTGATCTCAATTTTAATACTGTTGTTAAGGAGATCATTTTGTTTAAACCCAGGTGACTACCAGCTTCAAGAGTTAGTTGCCAAAATAACTCTTTGTATTCTAAACAGGTCTCCCAAGGTCCACTCCTAGGATCTAGGGGTACTCCCTCTATGACAAAGAATAAGCATTTAGCTGACTTACATGTTAAGGTGTGTTTAAACAATGCATTATTTACATTTTCTTTTCTCACATCATAGAAATGCTCATACATCCTTTGTCTCAGCTTCCTCTCAGTTTTGCCAATGTAGAAGGAGTCACATACCTTACAGGTCACAATATATACTAACCCACAAGTATTGCAGTTTGCAAACCCTTTGCTGGTAATAATTTTATCTCTACTTTTCAAAATATGTTATCTCCTTCCCTAACATTAATACAATAATGGCAATTTCCACATTTTTGTGAACCTTTCTTGTTGGAGGGATATGTAACCTAGTTTTCACCCTCCAAAATATTCTTAATGTTTCGTCCTTTTTTAAAAAAACACTTTTAAAGGTTCCTCAAAATTTAAATTTAAATCAGAGAAATTGGCAAACCTATTCCACTCATCATTTATAATATTCTTGACTATATTAGTCTCACCATTACAGGTGATGGTCAATGCTGATTGGTAATGTTTTCTCTCGGCTGAAGTGTTGACTTTGTCTGTTGTATTAGGAATTTTTGTTGAATTTCCTAAGATAGGCAAAAACCTAACTGTCCTAGCTTTTTTAACTTCTTCTATCACTCTTTTTAACAAGTCGTCAGGGTAACCTCTATCTAGGAACATATTCGCAATAAATTCATATTCTAATTGAAAGTCAACCTCATCTGAGGTCATCCTACTAGCTCTTACCACCTGTCCCTTAACAATTACCTTCTTTTGATGAGGGGGGTGGGAGCTAGTGTAGTGCAAATACGTATTGGAAAAAGTCCCCTTCCTGTGTATTTTGGACTTTAGCCCCTGATTCGTTCTCTGTATACACACATCTAAAAAACAAAGTTGAGAGCTATCTATTTCATAGGTAAACTTTAAAAAATCAGTTGTGTTTGAAATATATTCATAAAACTCAAGAAATTGGTCAACAGTACCTTTCCAAAAAAGACAAATGTCATCCAAAAAAGGACCATAATAATTCCAATAAGGTTTAAAATGGGCATTAAAAACAAATTTGTTTTCCCAGCTAAGTAGTATAATGTTGGCATATATAGGGGCAAAATGTGCACCCATTGCCACTCCTTTTAATTGTCTATAATACTCACCCTGAAAATATATAAAATTGTTTTTCAGAATTAAATCCATAAGGATCAAGCAGGTGTGAAATTTATTAAAGGAAATGAAGTTTTTACTCTCCAAGAATTGTTCAAACCATAAAAGATCTGTTTCATGAGGAATACAGGTAAATAAGTCTACCACATCCAACGTAATAAAACATGGGGTAGTTGTATGTTGAATAACATCAATATGTTTTAAAAAATCCCAAGAGTCTTTCAGAATGTTTGGGAATTCTATCACAAGTGGCTTCAGGTGGATGTCTGTGTACTTTACCAGAGGGGCTGTCAAAGAGCCCTCTACTGTCACAATAGGTTTAAGTGGTGGATCTAAATGATTCTTGTGGACCTTGGGTATGCCAAAAATAGATTGAATTTTTGGTTTCTCAACATACAAATAGTTATGCTTCCAAGTCAATAAGCCCCTCAAGAAGAAAATCATTCAGGCATATTGAGACTTTCCTTTTTGTGATGTTAAACTCATTCAAACATACTCTTTCATATGTGTTTTCATCATTCAACATTTTAAACATTTTAACTTCATAATCTATTTGGTCCATGAGAACTACCCCACCAACTTTATCTGGCTTCATAATTCTAAGGTTCTTGTTTGTTTTACAAGATTCTAGGATGTTGAATTCATCCTTGGTGAGGTTAGGAAGCACTTTGTTATATTTGAGATCATCTCTAAGGCGTTTCTCTAAGACATTTTCAAAGTTCCTGAGTTGTGGGTGCAATGGTGGGTTAAATGTACTCTTTTTTCCTTAAGGTACTAAAACCCTCTTGTCTGCCCCATTGAAAACTAGCTCAAAATTCTTTTGTCTCACAAACATTTTCACGTCCACCAATAAATTAACCATGTTTTCTTTGATCCTGGGAATAAAAGTGAATCCCTTAGAGAACAGATTAAAATGTATCTTTGTAACAGAAAGGTTAGTGTAATTGAATATTTTAAAACCTTTGTAATTGTATACACAGTCATTAATAGTTATGTCATCTACACTTTTTATTGCCACTGACTGTTCCTTCACTTCTGGTAAAATTTCCGGTTGTTGTAATTTATAGGTTCCTTCTTTTTCAACCTCACGATCTCCTGGGAGAGGGAAATTCTAAAGGGTCACTTTTGTTGTAAAATTCACCTTGGTCATTGCATACATCATGGTTAACAATTACCTAATTGTGTCCCTCACCTGCATAATTAAAGTTTTTGTTAGCCCCCACTGTTTCTATCAATTTTCCTGGCTTTTCTTTCATACACTTTCATACATTTAGACTCCACATCTTTCAGCATGTCATGATATTTAGTCTTCTCAGTTTCGATACTAAACAATAAATCATTCACTATGTTCTGATATATTTCATCTATTGTTTCATACAACTTCTCCATTTCAAATTTATTATTCGAAATAATAGCTTGCATAATATCTAAACCACATCTATCAAATGCAGTGCTTAATTCTTTATGAAACTGTGAGTCCTCCCTTACATTGTTAGGATATTTACACACTCGAAGCCCCTTAGAGACTATATTGGAATGAATACAGTGTTTCAAGTAAGTATTATCCGTTTCCATGGATTTGTATTTAAAAAATAAACTGTTCATCTTCAAAACCATCTCGGCATAAGAGTCATATTTAATGTTAGCCTGCAGCCTAATCGTCTCTTTAAAGTCAAATTTGAATTCAAGCAAATCTTTAAATTTGATATCAGTACCTTTGTTTGTAGCTGTTGTAGCAGCTGATGGTAAAATAGCAGTTTGCTTAGATTGCGACCTAGCGACACCATTGGTAGCTGCTGCTGTATTTTTAGAAGAAAAAAGATTTGGGAATCCATCCAGACTAGTCCAGGAACCTTGACTAGTCCCTCTTCTCATATTATTTCCATTACAAGAGCCAGAAACAGTCCCTTCATTCAAAGCTGGACATCCAGCTTTTTCCTGGTTGCACGGAATGGAAGGCGGGGTGGAAAGCTGCATCAATGATTGGCTAAGTGGCATCAGAACACCTACTAAATCAGAGAGCTGTCCAATCAACTTACAAAGTTCACCCCCTCATTTGACTTCCTGGAGTTATTGCAGTCATTAGCAATATGACTGCTAGAGCTTGCCGAAAGATCCATGACCACAGCCAAACACTAATAAACAATAAAAAGGTGGTCAATGTGCCCAATCAATAACTGGTAACTACAAAAATAGGCACAGTAGTTCAGCAAAATATATTTAATGGTACTCCACAAGTAAAAGCCGCACAAACAGAACACAATAACGCTGCTAGTATTTTCAACACCTTTTCGTTGGTATACACTTCTTCAGAGATGGTTAAACAGTTCTCAGTGTATAAAATTTATATGTCAGCTGTTATTTGAATCAACCAATGCAATCTCTTGGTTAATTAACACTAAAGTAAAATCAATTACACTCATATTGTTGAAATTTGTTCTATAATCATGGCCCACAAGTTTCTTAACAAACATCAATATCAAATGGTTAAATACATGGTTCTTTAGTGTTTGGTGCATTTTACAAACAATTTAAATAATTTTAATAACTATTAAATACTTAAAAAAGTTTAAAAACCTGAAAATTAACCTTAAAGTGTATATGTGTATATATATATATATATATATATATATATATATATTTCTTAAATACATAGTATTTTCACCATAAATGATACAATGCCACTCTCTAGTGGTGAACCATATAAGTGAATTTAAAAATTAATTCATTTAAAAAATTAAAAAAAAACAATTTTATATATTTTCAGGGTGAGTATTACAGACATGGGTGCACATTGTGCCCCTGTATATGCCAACATTATACTACTTAGCTGGGAAAACAAATTTGTGTTTAATTCCCATTTTAAACCTTATTGGAATTATTATGGTCGTTTTTTGCATGACATTTGCCTTTTTTGGCATGGTACTGTTGACCAATTTCTTGAGTTTTATGAATATATTTCAAACACAACTGATTTTTTAAAGTTTACCTACAAAATAGATAGTTCTCAACTTTGTTTTTTAGATGTGTGTATACAGAGAACATATCAGGGGCTAAAGTCCAAAATACACAGGAAGGAGACTTTTTCCAGTACGTATTTGCACTACACTAGCTCCCACCCCCCTCATCAAAAGAAGGCAATTGTTAAGGGACAGTTGGTAAGAGCTAGTAGGATGACCTCAGACGAGGTTGACTTTCAATTAGAATGTGAATTTATTGTGAATATGTTCCTAGATAGAGGTTACCCTGACGACTTGTTAAAAAGGGTGATAGAAGAAGTTAAAAAAGCTAGGACAGTTAGGTTTTTGCCTATCTTAGGAAATTCAACAAAACTTCCTAATACAACAGACAAAGTCAACACTTCAGCCGAGGGAACACATTACCAATCAGTGTTGACCATCACCTATAATGGTGAGACTAATATAGTCAAGAATATTATAAATGATGAGTGGAATAGGTTTGCCAATTTCTCTGATTTAAATTTAAATTTGAGGAACCTTTAAAAGTGTTTTTTAAAAAAGGACGAAACATTAAGGGCCAGATTCACGAAACCTCCATGTAAGACTTAATATGTCTTACTCGGAGGCTACAGTTGAACGGTATAATGTCAGCATGCCATGAATATTCATGAGGGCATGCTGACTCATCCATAACTGTTACACGGACTGAGTAGACAAGCAGGGGGCATGTCCGACTGCCGAGCAGTCTAAAAGTCCACACCCCTGCAAGGCTTTAAAAAGCATAATGTCAACAGACAAGAGCGAGTCCACTCAAATGTACTTGCACCCAACACCACACTCCCTGACACTGTAAACCCCCATCAGAGTTATAAAACGGAAAAAATTACATTTTTTTAAAATCCATGATATAGCTGCCTGTATTTGCGCTTGTTTGCGCGGGTGTGCCCATTGTTTAACCACAGTTAGCAATTGTGACAGTGAAGAGCATATAAGAACTACTTATACAAATTAATCCAAATAGCAATAGTGTGATGGTAGAGCATATGCACAAAGCGAAGGCATTCACGGTTCGAGTCCCACCACTCCCCTTCTTATTTATGTTTTAAATCAGTATTTGTAACCCATTAAGAAAGGTAAAAAATGTCTGGAATAATATCTCTGCAGACACTGTCATATAAAAGAACATGTGAGTGAGCCTGAAAAAAGAGTGTGCTAACCTATTAATAAAGTTATAATATGTCGTGAACATGTCTGCCATATATACCGTTAAAACAAATAAAGGAGTGAGCCTGTGGGAAAGTGTGTAATGTCATTAATAAAGGTATAAAACCCAGAGTGTGTCTGTTTCACTTAGTATGAAATGTTGTTGTACCCTTGCATTATACAAATAGTAATGTGTTAGAAAGTGCTAGCAACCCAGAGTTCTGCAGTCCCATCTAAAGTGGGTGATGGAAGTGCTATTAGCTGTGAAGTAAATATACAGTCCTCAACAGTCAGTTACTGGCTGGCATGCATAAGTAAATCTGGCACATGAGTAGCATGCGAATATGTTCCCCAGAAATGTAAGTGTGCTTCAATAAATGCAGGGTTCTGTACAATTAGAAGGGAAAATGTCATGTGAAAATATCCAAATATGTAGATAAAGAAATATAAATGCAACCATGAAATATGTAGCAGTAATATCTGCATCCTGGACAGTTAGTATGTGAGATATAGGTCAAGTATAGATTGAACTAGCCAAACCCATTACACAACCTAATGCTTGGTGGCAAGTGTAATAATACATGTAGGGAATATACACCTGCAGTCACTAGGAATGTAGTGTAGAGTAAAAGTGTTTATAAGATGTTAATGGAGTTTTTTTCTGCACCCTACTGTTTGTGCATAAACCATGCAATTCCGCACCTCAATGGGTATGTGTAATCTTAAATATTTGTTGGGATATATGTCCTCTTGTTCCATAAATATTTGCACTCATGTTGATGCATGTGCCCTGTTCAAATACCACATTCATGGTGGCCTGTTGCTACCAATCATCCCTGCATGTGGTTGGAATAACCACTGTTGTTCAATATATGCATGTGCTATGTTTGCTGTTCAACTGTTGGAACTGTGGTGTGTTGGGTTAATGGGAATATTACTGCATGCTGTTACAACTAATCTGGAATGCTGTTGTTTATGTTGTAATGAAACACACCAAATCACAGAACGTATGGGAAGGCCGGTCCCAGCGGACCCACCTGTCCTTCCTCAGTTGGCAAGTGCACCTGGCACCAGTGGCTCTGCTGCCCCGCCCGGACTACCCTCCTCTGTTGGTCCTGTGCCACCTTCGGGTGGAAGCGCTGCAGGGGATGGGGCTTTCCCCCCCCATGCAAGCGTGGGCAGAGAAGGGCCACCCGTCATCCTTCAAAGGGTCCGGGCTGTAGTGCGTAGGGAGATCCAGTGTTCAGTCATTGATCCCCTATGCCAGCTTGAGGCGAGAGTGGCGCGTCTCATGGGTGAGCCTGCCCGTCCTACTCAGCCCCCAGCACAGCCACCCCCAAGGCTGTGAAGGTGCAGTGGTGACTGCCCATGGGTGGGGATCTCAGTTCCACTGTTACCATCTGTGGGCTCATGGGCTTGCGATTTCCAAACAACCTTCCCAGTCAATTGCGTTCACCCACCCCATGTGTCAAATTCTGCCCCTGTATGCATCTTGTTTGTCTTGTCTGTTTACTTCCCCAGCCTACCTCCCCAAATATACCTATTTCCCCTACCTCACTTACGACTCTCACCTGAAAAAAAAAAAAAAAAAAGGCAATCTGTACCCGAAAAAAAATTACGCCCCATACATAGCTTCCTATTTTGCACACATGTCCATAGGACATGTACGCCGATAATTCTAATTGGCAGTGCAACAAACTATGTTGTCCTCACCGCTCTCTCAGGGGTGGAAGGTCTGAAAACTCACTCCAAATTTTCAACATATACACAGCTGTTGCTGTTAAAGAAATGGGCAATTATGGGCCTTCTCTACACCCTTCCTGCACATCCCAAGCTTGTTTTCCTAGTGTCTGTCCCTCTCTGTGCCCCCTTTTTTCACCACTTTCCTATCTTCCCATTTTCTTTTCTTTAAAAGAAATTAGCGTGGGGGTTAGCGGGAGTAAGCACATTTAAGCAGTAGTTGATGGGGGTGCGCGAGTGTGTGCTTGTGTGCGCTTAGCTAAGCATTGCTAAGCATCGCGCAAACCTGCTCCAACCCACTTACAACTGCTTAAAAGTGCCTTAATCACTCTGTATGACAAGGCCCTTGTATTGCTCAGCAGCAAAATAAAATACCCTTGTCAGTCTCAAACCCCACACCTTGGACTCACCATTCTGCATGATGTACCACTAAGCTACAGCAAATACACAATAACTTGGTGCTGAAAGAAATATAACATGCATTACAAGGAGTGCATGTAAAGAGAAAATAGGAAAGCCATAGGAATACATTGCAATAAAGAAATATGACATGCATTACAAGGACTGAATGTAAAGGGAAAATAGGAAAGCCATAGGAATACATTGCAATAACTACTGTTGTATGCCAGTTAATTCCCTAATTCCAAAAGAAAGTACATACTCCCATGCATCCAGTGTTAGCATTAGGAGGTGTGAGTAAACTTACACACTGAGAAGAGTGTACTTGAAGAAGCAACAGTCAGGTTTCAATACAACATGCATTTCACTGGCTACAACCCAGCTTCAGATATGAGAGATATACCAACCTTCTGACTGACACAACAGTGTCCACAGCAAACAAGCATGGTCCCCACCTTGCAAAACTGAAAGTCCTACACCTACCTAACCTATCATTTTATAGCAGTGTCCTGAAATCACAGTAAGAACTGCAATTACCACACAGCAGGCTGCATGCAATTACTAAATGGTGGGCACTAATTGGTGCAGAGGCCATCACATGCACATGTGCAGATACTTACAAAAGCAGCCTGTACTTGATGTCCACACATGCAATAATATCATTGCATCAATTGTAGAGAGAGAGCGAGTGAGAGAGACAGACAGACAGACAAACAGTTGGAGAGACCAACCCAAACAAAATAAAAACAGATGCAGTTGGAGACACCAACCAACCAAAACAAAAAATAAAACAAACAGAGGCAGTGGAAGACACCAACCTAAACAAATAAAAAAAACAACATCAACAGGTACAACAGACTGAGGTGAGAAATACAAAGGTAAGGTATGTAACACAGATGTATTTGCTGGCATCCGAATGATGTGTCGGAAGGGTACTCTATATTCTGTGAACACTCCTTATGAGGTAGCAGTCCGTATCTATATGTATATGCAGATGTGCATAGGGCAAGGGACATACTGCAACTGTTAGTGAAGGCTGGACATATGTATGTATTTGAAGGTTGCTATGTGCACATATCTATGTAGGTTGTAGTGTGTGGCATTGAAAACAGCAAGCAGTGCAGGTATATGTCATGTGGTGGTTAAATGCTGTGGGACTGAGTTACAGCCATTGAGGTCTGCTACGGCTATACGGCCAGAGGACAGCAAAATGCATTCTGCACAACACTATGCAATATTATTACATATTTGTATGTCTCACAACTGTTCCATACTGATATTCCCACCATGAAAGGTGGGCAGTATATGCATATATGTGCATGTATATGTACAGCAGTGGCTGTTTACAAGTATGTGTATGTGTATATGTATATATATATATATATATATATATATATATATATATATATATATATATATATATATATATATATATATATATGTATATATACACATACATATATATATATATATATATATATATATATATATATATATATATATATATATATATATAATATATATATATATATATATATATATATATATATATATATATATATATATATATATATATATATATATATATATATATATATATATATACATAGAGAGAGAGAGAGAGAGAGACATGCAACAGTTGCCTGGTGAGATGCAACAGACTGAGAAAGGCCACTATGGACTGAACACCAGTGTTGATACTGCAGTGCCATACCCCATTCAAAAACACTTACCCACAACTACCAGATAGGTGGTTGCCTGACTAACACTGAAGGTGTCAGAAGGAACATGGGACACAGGTGACAGTAGCCTCCCTTATATATACAGTGCCACAATAGTCTTGTAATCTGTCTATGTGGTATGTGTAATCACAAACGATGTGTCATGTATGGAAATATAGGTCAGTGTTCCCTGTACTCATCACAATGCCCCATGTGGTATGTACCTCACATGACAACTACAGCAAGTGGAAAGGCCACAGACATACCTCACAAAGGGTAATACTGCCCAGAAAACACATACCCATGCAGACTGACTCACACATAACCACATGTGCATTGTGATATATAGAGGAGCAAATATGCCATACTCTGGAGTAAACCACCCAGCATGAACAAACAAGGCTCCTCAGTAACAGATGTCAGACATACCACTGATGATTGTCTGGGGGATAGGTAACACGCCCTGGGAATCACCTTTGTGTATCCGGTTGATAGGAGGAAATGAAATCTAATTACATGTGTGTCACAGGCCAGGGTAGCATATGGCTAGGCTGTTGTAGGCCCCAGGGAAAATAGCGTATTACCTACTTATGACACAATGCACACAGACATGTACACAGTGCAATACCTGCTATGTGAGGTGGAATGAATGTGACAGTGAATGTGTGCAAGGTCTGTGATGGTGTGATAGCTAGGTGTGAGGTTGTTTCTGTCATGGTCGTTTGTGTCCTAAGTCTGAAGTCAGAGAAAGATGTGTCAGTTATTGGGATGCAGACATGGTAGGATGGTATATGCTAGACGTGAGTTCCTGTGTATGACTTGTGTGTCTGTGGTGTCCTATCAGCAATACATGTATGTATAGTAAGTGGTGTACTGTACTGTGTGAATCCCCCAATTTTTTGAAAGCTGTGCCACCTGTTTTCTGTAGGCCTAAACAGCAAAGTATATGGTATATATTCACATTCCTTTGGTAACACTGTCGTGTGTGTTTCTGCAGTCTGCACAGATAGATTCTCCTCAGGCATAGGTATTCAAGTAGGGGCACGAAAGTACTGTAAGGTACATAGCAAAGTGGTGTCCCATTTGTGTGTTGTATGAATGTCTGATGTGTGTGTAATGATGCCTGTACCATGTTCGTGATGCAGGGTTTGCGTGTGTACCTAGCAACATGTATACTCTGTTACAGCAGTATGCCAGCTATATTAACAACTGTGCACATATGTTAGGTAGGGGTATGGCATCAACGACTAGGGTGGGTTACTGGTTATACTGTAACTGTACTTCACATTCATTGCAATGGATGACATATTTCTGCATGCATTAGCTTGATATGTACCCCCCTGGCAAGGCTGTGCATTGGATCCCAAACAGTGAGCCGAGTACTGGTGTATACTGGTGTATCATATGGAGTGTGGCAGGCACTGTCAGCCATTTGTGGGCTGAGCACTGATATGTGGTATTGAATGTGTGTATCCTCTGAGAGACGAACAGATACTATATATGGCAGTTAACTGATATCTGTACTGTATAATGTTAAGTGTGCCACATGATTGCTCACACATATCGTTTACTTGTCTTCCAGGCTTATGGCTCATCACAGGAACCCCTGCTACACAGCCGCAGAGGAACAGGAAATCCACCACAGCCTGGTTCAGCATTATACCCTGTTGTTTTCAAGGGCCAGCCAGCACCAGCAGGCTCCAAAGAGGAATGTATCTCTTTCAGTGTGTTTTCACAGTCTCCAAAAAGGGCACTTCTTTCAAAGACAATTGCACACATACACTCACTGTTTGCAGGATTCAAACCCCTACCTAACTATGTTATGATACTAAAGAGAAATGCACTAACACTGGCTGGCTTTGCTTCTCCTGCAGTATTTGTAGGATGGTGACATCATCAGACTTTCCAAAGAGTAATGTACCTCTTTTAGTGTGTTTTCACAGTCTCTGAAAAGGACACTCCTTTCAAAGGCAATTGCATACACACACACACAGTTAGTAGGATTCAAACCCCTACCTAACTATGTTATAATACTAGGGAGTTACACATTAACATGGCGCGCTATTTGCTTTATTGGTTGGTTTCTTTTCTCCTGCTGTATTTGTAGGATGGTGACATCATCAAACTTTCCAAAGAGGAATGTACCTCTTTTAGTGTGTTTTCACAGTCTCCAAAAAGGGAACTCTTTTCAAAGACAATTGCACACATACACACTCACACACTCACTATTTGCAGGATTCAAATCCCTGCCTAACTATGTTATGATACTAGAGAGAGACGCACTAACATGGCACACTATTTGCTTAATTGGCTGGTTTCTCTTCTCCTGCAGTATTTGTAGGATGGTGACATCATCAGACTTTCCAAAGAGGAATGTACCTCTTTTAGTGTGTTTTCACAGTCTCCAAAAAGGGCACTCCTTTCAAAGACAATTGCAGACATGCACACTGTTTACAGGTTTCAAACCCCTACCTCACTATGTTATGATACTAAAGAGAGATGCACTAGCACAGCACACTATTTGCTTTACTTGCTGGTTTTCCTTCTCCTGCAGTATTTGTAGGATGGTGACATCATCAGACTTTCCAAAGAGGAATATACCTCCTTTACTGAGTTTTCCCAGTCTCCAAAAAGGGAACACCTCTCAAAGGAAACTGCACACATACAAAGATCCCCCCACACACACTTTGCAGGATTTAAACCCCTACCTAATTATGTTATGATACTGGAAAGAGACGCATTAACACGGCGCACTATTTGCTTTACTGGTTGGTTTTTCTTGTCCTGCTGTACTTATAGGAAGGTGACATTATCAGACTGGACATGGTGATGTGTGTACACTTTGTTTTATGCCATTCCAGGAATGATCCATGTGGGTCAGCAGGTGTCAACAGCTTGAACATGACCTCAGTATCCTTACCTTGTGTGATCTATCTGTGGACACATTGACATTCCGTCATATGTCAACACATATTTATGCACAGCTTCTTGGTTTTGTGGATACTACATGTGTCTGGGATGTTGATAAAGGGCTATTCAAAGTCTATGTGACACATGTGTAGATGTGTTCATTGATGTATGTCCTGGGTGGCTGCCTTGCAAACAGTCCAGCATGTTTGGGAACCATGATCCGCACATGAACATACCACAGTTGGTAGGGTTGTGTGTGTGTCAGCTTCCAATAGCTCTGTTTATGACTGCAACCATGATGGACTCCATGACCTTGCAGATCAGACCTCATAGGCGTACTGGACTTGACTTCCCATGGTGTGTTGTGCACCAACACTTGTGGGGAGTGCCATATGTAGCTGTGACACATTCAATGGTTCCACATCCTGTGTAGGGATGCGCTCAGCTGACTGTTCAGGTGCATGATCTGTTTGTTCTGTAGTTTGTGCATGACACATATTGGGAATCAATGTATTCCACCTGCTGCCATGCTTTTCACAGTGGGGGTAGCTGCTCATCCATTCTACATGTGATATCTCCTGGTATGATGATGTGGACTGTTGTCAGTGGGGGATGGGTATGTACATATGGGCCTGTCTGTCATGATGTCAGCATTGACACTCAGGTACAGTTGGCCCTGACTCAGGACATATATGTGTGTACATTGATATTTATGACATAGCTGAAGGAGGTGTCATGATTCACTCTGGACTCCTTCTCAGCTCCTCTTTACAAAACACTAACGAGCATGAGCACTAATCCCTGTTATACTCTTTTACATGCTTAACACCCTACTGATCCTTTGTGATCAGGCTACAAAGTATGTCATGATAATATCCTGGCATGTCCAGGGGTCGGTTTTGTGTGTACTCTTCAGTCCAGCTGGTGGATATTGTGATATTGACACAATGTCACATCTGCTTCATGTACACAGACAACCCTCTCCTCCTCCCGACAAACTCAGATATATGTGTGAGATGCACCTATATAGACATACAGGGAGCTGAACTCTCTCGACCCACGACTGGCACAGTCTATCAGGTGGTGAAGGTAACCACACACACCACATATCAGTCTCACATATCCTCTAGCAACAGCACTCAAACCACATTAGCACACATTGACATACTCGGATGCTGTAAATGTACTTTACCTAAGCAGCAGAGACCTCCAAAGCAGACACACACACACCTGCTACCCCACTACAATACCCACATATCACTAAGTTCACAATGTCAGTGTGCCACACAGTCACTGCCCTTCGGGCTAAACAACACACCTAATACACTTGTAATAGGCGGCACTTATGTTCAGACACACTGGCATACCACTCACCAGCCCTGACAAGGGAATAGTCACTTTGGGCTGTCTGTTGGGTGCCAGGATCTGCCGCATAACACAGGCAGTCAGGTCACTCTAAAGCAAGTACAAGACTGGCACAATCATTGTCCATGCTGGTGTGTGTCACCTCAGACATTACTCCCTGGATCACATATCATGATACATGGAGATACACTCTGATCATGTAGCCCAGGCCAGTATGACCCTGACCTTGTCTAGCATCTTACACCCACTAATTATGATGTCACAGTATACGGACACACATATCACATTTAACAGTTGGCTAACAAATTTGTTTCATTCATAGGGGATACAGTGTCTGTCAGCGTATGGTGACATCCTCAACATGTCACGTAGCTTCACTATGGACAGCTTGCACCTGTCACCCTTGGACTTTGGTATGCTGGCTAAGGCTCTTGCTACCACCAGAGTGCCTTTTTCAAGCAGGGCTCAGAAGACAAACCCACCTCCATAGACATTACAGGTTAACTGAAACTAAGGGTAATGCTGCTCAACAACAGTTGTGTTAACCTCATATTGTGGCCACTCAGGACTTTCCTCAGTATGGAGGAGAGCAATATCTGTGCACTGACAGACACCTGGTTCAGGCTCGCTTATGCACACCAGCACTACCAGGTTATGTTTCATACCATACTGTCTGACTACAAGACTTGGAACAGACAACACAACTAGGGGGAGTATCCATATACATCACAGATACACACACCTCCAGGTTAGTAGCACTGCACAAAGCATCACAGACCATACATATACAACTACCATTGTGCAATACTGCCTTTCAGTTTGTTGCCTGCTACAGAACACATTCCCAAACTCAGGAACCACACTCGGCTTTTGTGGGAACTATGGAGAATGTGAAGGTCTCCACAGACACCATTATATTGTGTGACTTCATATACACACATATTGACTGGGGATACTACTCAAGCCCCGACAACCTCACCCAACAGTCACTACAATTTGTGGACTCATATGCTTTGGCACAACCAGTCAGCACAGCCACAAGGGGGAATACATATTGGACCTGCTCATCACCAACATGGGGACTCTATGTTCCACACCAGCGATATAGCCATCATTGGTAAGGTCAGAACATACATGTGTCTCACAGGGCATACATATACCCTCCACACACCCATCCTGGCTAATCTTGGTGAACTTCTCATGAGCCAACATCTCACTTCACTGAAGCAAGGTGGTATCCTTCAGAGATCCTGGGACAGTGGCATATATGGCTCACACTGCTGCATCCTTTACATACCCATTCTATGGACACCTAGTGGACTGCATGGATTGTGCTATCTCAAATAACAACAAGACCCACTACTACAATGGCAGGGGACCTATCTGGTAGACCCCAGCCATTAATAAGCTGTACAACATCAGGAGGATGCTACTACATGATAGAGCACAATCCCAGACTGGGATGGCATCTGTGATCTGTACTAGCAGAGAGCTACAATCACTCATGGAATTTTCTAAGGGCTGCTTCTACCAGACAATTGCACCAGACACGTAGGACTATCACATGGCCTTCTTCAGTTATGTCAGGAACCTGGGTGGACACTAACTGATATGCTGTCAGTTACTGCATACTGACTAAACCTACCCTGAACCCACTGGCATTACCAACATCCTGGCAAACAAGTTCAGTGCAGATGTCTCTCACCCACCCCCCCTAAGGAGCAACTATCCATCCCAACAGAGTATAACCTCCCTGACATCAAGCAGTAGCAGGTGAGTGCTGCCCTCCCCACAGCGTACATCACAGTATCAATGTGACAAGATGGTGTCCCAGCCTGCATCATACACGAGCATCATGACAAACACAACCCTCACATTACATCACATCACTGTTCAACATCGGAGTTACCACAGGATATGTACCCAAGGAATGGCGTACTGCGACAGTGGTCTCGCTCCACAGAGTTGGTGCCACAATGAACCACAGACAATATTGCCCTATAAGCCTATGTAGCCTGTTCTGCAAAGCTATGGAGCATATTGTCTTAGGACTCCTACACATAGACATCGGGAACCTACAGACACTGTGTCCTACTCATTTCAGCATTGTTGTGGGCAGACCTTGTCTCTTGAACCTGTAGGTATTCTTTAAATGGCTAACAGGTCCATCAACATAGGGACGGCTATCCACACAGCCTACCTGAACCTTGCAAAACCATTCAACACAATAACCCACTGGGCCATTATGCATAGGCTCACCAGCATCAATTTGGACACATATCTCACACAATGGATTGATATCTAGATCAGGGATAGCACCCACATGGTGAGGATTGCAGGTGCCATGTCTGACTATACACCAGTTACACATGGCATCACACACAGCTTGGTCCTGGGATCTCTCTTGTTCAGTATATATTTGTCTTACGTACAGGCTATCACAGGGGGAATATGGCTGAACATGTTTGCACTTGACTGCAAACTGGGTGCCATGATCAACTCTCCAGCTGCCACATGCATACTCAATCAGGGTCTCACAGAGATGGATGACTGGTGCCTGAGCCATGGCCTACAGCTAAATGCCATTAGTTGCATAGTCCTCCCCTTTGGGAGTAACAACATGCCCACACATTACCACATAGGTAGTACTCCATTACATATGGTAGGAGTTGTTAGGGGTTTGGGGAAATCACTTGTTCGTACTGTCGCTTTTAACAGTCACGTTGCCAAAGTGGTTGGACACACCTGCTATGTGTGCCACCTTGTCCCATATGGTTTCACATCTAGATCGAGTGAGGTAATTCTGCCCCTATACTCATCACATCCATGCTTGGTTACAATGCCACATTTGGGGTGTACCTTACCTGACACCTGCAGCAACTGTACTGGCCACAGACGGTCCTCACCAAGCAGATCTAGGGACTCACACAGATGCCCTGCATAGTTCAGATGCAGTAACTCCAGCTCTACTTAGTCGCTTACCACCTACTCAGATATGATGTGTGCCTGTTGTTTACAGCTATAACCAAACCAGAATTACTGGACATGCTCCACCTCAGGATATCCAACTCCCTTGGAGCTACACACTGCAGGGACGTATACCTCAGCACAGATGTTAATAGGACATTGTGGAGGGACAGATTCTTATCTCAGAGGCTCCACTCACTACAGAATGTAATCCCAGTTTCACATAGGCAGAGCCACCCACTGACCACCTACTGGAGACATCTTGATGACTGTATGGGTGATTGTATATTTACACCTGGGATATCTTCTGTGTCCCTGCTAGACAGAGGCACATTAGCATAAATGTACATGGGCTATCTTGTGTGACCTACTATTCACATACACACAGTGTAGTAATCTGACAGGGTTGCAAATGCCAAACACACTCTGGCTAGGCTTGTATATGCCCTAGGGCAGATAGCCTAATATCAACCTCTGAACCTATGCTAATGTTCAAGATGCACAATGTTTATTGCTGATACTGTTTGCAGGTCTTTATCATCTTTGCTTTACCAGTTTCATGAAGAACTTCAGTATCTGCAGAACATATTTGATTATGACAGGGTTCCACTATATTATAGATGTGTCTGTTGTCATATAACTGTGTGCACAGGGCGGATTGCTGTATAGTGACAGGTTCCTGGGTTAACACATGCAACTACCAGATATGCGTGGCCCACTGCTGTACTCAGACATGGCCTAAGTGTGTGAGCATGCCCAGTTCTAACATTACATGTTTTGTTGCCTGACATTTGTCTCATTTATTCAAGTGTGTGAGTATGCCCAGTGTGACCCTTCAGTATGTTGCTATTTGAGGTCCACTACATTTGCTAATGTGTGCGAACATGACCAATATTAACATTTATACTGTGTGTGTTGGAAGTCAGGTTCTGTTCTCACTGCAGGACTCATGTTTCTGTCATAACTCAAAAAGGATTATGCTGTGCTTGCAGGGTTTCCATGGAATACTTTGCATAGACTTATCAACATTCTGTCATACAAGTGGACCACTACAATGGTTTAGTGGTTCAGTACTTTGGCTATAGTGCACAGTATTCTGAGTTCGAGGCCCATCACTGCTTTATGTTTTCATACTGAGCAGACCACACTGCTTAAGGGCCTGTTAAGCAAATATGAGCATGTTGGCTTTTGTTCAGCTATGCCCTACTTAGACCAGGCTTGTCCGACATTGCTCAATATTCATAAATCAAAGATAACCCCTGATCCTGTGGTATAACACCAGCAAAAAATAATATGAAGTAATCCAAATAACAGATACAACAACGGTACATGAATTAAAACTGTAATGGTATGCACATAAACAATGGTGTAGTGAAAGAAACCTTCACTGGCTCAACTTCAGAACATCGCTGATTCAGTTCCTGGAAGTAGTCCTTCCGGAAATTCCAAATTTAAATCACTTTTGGGCTCAATTACGCGTTTAACAATAGCTGCCATGCGCCAGATCACATAATGATCACCAAACAGTTAACTTCATGTTTCACCATTGGTTAAGACGCCATTGCATGGTATTCAAACATTAAAACATTGCAAGTGATTCTACAAAACTGCTTATAGCAACATAACATTCACATTATTAAAGCTTAAAACAATAAAAGGTCAGATCTCTGCAACATTTGGTCCGCACAAATCCAAGGGCAAAGCCATCACGCCATAGTTCTTTTAATTACTGTTAAACCAGTCAGTTATCCTGTTAAATATTGTTATCGACATCATGTGCCTGTTCAGCCACATTCGAAGTTGAAATCACGAGGTGACGTCCATACGCATGCAGTGGAAGTTGTACTTCATTCTCATTATCTGTTTAACAGAACAAGTATAGGTTATTAATGGTGCTGTGCAGAGCCTTTAGAGCACCAGTCAGCACCCTAAAGATATAATTTAAGTGCTGACTGGTGCTCTCAGGTAAGATCATTCTACTTGAGCCATTCGAACATCTTCGCCTATTTTTGTTTATTTTTGTTCATTATTATTACCTTTATTGTTCTGTTAGATAGGATGAAGTGGAAATGTTAGGATTTGCACACAGTTCTACACTTAGCCCGCTTGAAGTGGACTTTCACTACAACACTCGGCTTCAAAGACTTCACGTAGGAGCGATGTCCCTTTAAATTTAAGCTGAAGATCTAGACAGGAACTTAGCTTACAGTGTTAATAGCGAGCCAGGATACAGCAGCAGCAGCATTACTTGCTGCGTTTGAAGGTTTTTAATGCTTTTGTGGATTAAAAAGATTTTTATGATGTAGTAAGTATAAGCTTGCTCTTCTGCACACATTTTTAGTGTGTTTTATGCAGTTCGGTTTTACTACGTGAATAGTGACTATAAGTACTTTTGTGCAGCTGTACTACAGGGCTTTGCCACTATGATTTTAGTTTGTTCCAACGTGACAAGGAACATGCAGTTTTTAAATGTTTACTTAGGATCTGATGGATTTATTGTTTTAAGTATTGTGTTTTTAATAATGGAATGTTGATGTTTTGATATTAGTTTTACCGCTTGGTTTAGTAATGGCCGTTTGTTTCTTACATGTATGCCTTGTGTATAGAATCACTTGCAATGTGTTTTAATGTTTGAATATATGCAATGACGCCTTTAACCAATGGGGTGAAGGGACATGTTATAAGTTAACTGTTTGAATTTTGATCATTGTGTAACAGTCTGAAGAAGCCGCATGGCTTAAAGCGCCACTGTGATTAAAGGAATTATTGCTCCACATTGCTAGAGTTAGCGTGGTGATTTCTACTTTGAAATTTGGAATTTTTATCCAGGAAGGACTCACTTTTCCACATTGTTTGAATCAGCGTGGTGTTTTCTACCAGGAAGTTGGGATTTCTTGTCAGTTCTGAAGTGACTCAGTGGAAGGTTTCTTTCACTACACCATTTGGTTTGTGCATACCATTTTAGTTTTGGTTCATGGCCGTTTGACACCGGCTCCTGTTGTTATTTGGATTGCTCAATATTCACCAACATTGCTGGACATTGCCCAATATTACTGAACATTGACCACAGTTGTGCTAGTTGGTAGGTGCGATTTTGTTTGCATATACTACATGGTGGTAATTGCTGTTTAGCACTGCTTTATATTGCTTAACACATGGCATTCATGCCTTAGGTGGTGCTGCAGGGCTGCCTATGTTGGATGCACATACTACACTCCCTGCACATGTTTGGAAGCAGGTAGTGTCAACTTAGGCATCCCTTTTACTTTATGTGTGAGTCGGAGAGAGGTATCATTTCCAGAGTTCCTACTGAGCCAGTGTATGTGCTATATGTTGCCTCTTTGCCAAGGCCAAAGTATACTGGGCACGCCTCCTTCTGCCTACTGGGGCAGGCTCAGGTTGTTCCTCCTCCGAGTCACGCTCTGCCTGTGATGGCCTTGGCAATGGTGGGGGGCTGTTTGGCCCAGGCCTATGCTGGTCCTACTGCAGCTGTTTTCGCAGGATCATATTATGTAGCATAGCACATACCATGACAATTTGGGTAAATGTAATTGGTGAGTACTGCAAGGCTCCACCAGATGTGTCCAGGGACCGGAACCGTGACTTGAGCAGCCCAAACACACGCTCTATTATGTTACGTGTTTGTGCGTGTGCCTCATTATGGCGTTCCTGTTCAGGTGTGTGTGCATTTCTGATGGGTGTCATCAGCCACGGCTCCAGTGCATAGCCAGCATCCCCCACTAGGTGACCATGTGGGATGTCCCCATTGGCAAATGTCTGGTACAGCTGCGTCAGATGCCAGATATGGGAATCATGGTAGCTTCCAGGGCAGCCTGCACACACATTCAGTATTATGCCCTGGGCATCACACATGACCTGGCAGTTGATGGAGGGGAAGCCCTTGCGGTTGAAGTAGACCCTACCCCACTCGCCGGCTGGTGCTTTGATGCATATGTGCATGCAGTCTATTGCACCCACTACCTCAGGGTATTCCGCTGTTTGCTGGAAGAGATGCATATTGCTGGCCAATACCTCAAGGGAATTGGGGAAATATACATGATCACCGACATGTGCTGACATGGCATCCAGGAACTGGTGTAGTACCCTGGATGCTGATGCCTGTGATATCCCCATCATATCACCAGTTGATCTCTGGAAGGTACCTGTTGCTAATATTCTTAGGCCAACACATACCTTGGTTTCCACTGGGATGGTTTCCCCTCTGTTGGTTCTGTGTGTGAGGTGTGGCCTGCACAGCTCAACAATTTGCTGCAGGAGGTGTCTGTCCACTCTATAGCACTCCACTATCTCCAGCTCATGTAGCCCTTGGTAGGTTACCCTGGGCCTGTACACTCTTCTCCGTCTCCTCACTGTGGGTTGTTCAGCAGCATTTCCATTGTCATCACCCTCAGCATGTTGCATATGTCGCCTTATAACAGCAATGGCAGCCCTAACATTTCAGTAAAGCTTTTTCAGTTTTCACTTCTATTAGCTTACTGCAGTGTCTCTTGTGAGAAACATAATGGACTGTTGTTTGCAGAGTTTTAAGTGCTAGGCTGGGCTGGGCTAGTGAACTGCCTGTGTAATTGCCTGAGTCCGATTGTTTTCACCTGCTAGCTCTGCTAGTACTCCCTGGTAGCTACCTACTATTTGTTGTGCTTCCTTTTTCCTTTCTGTTTCCTCAGGGTGGAGCGCCGTGCACACAAGCGCAAACACGAGCACAGCAACTAACACGCGCGCACACATGCTTACACGGACTAAAACTTGCTTATTCGGGTTAAACCGCGCGCACACCAGCACAAATGCGCTTACAACTCTTTAAACAGCCTTATACATGCTTACTCCGGCTTAAACGCGCGCACTCACTATTACACAGGCACACTCTGTCTTACTCGGGTTTACAGGCGTGCATACGTGTGCATGCACGCTCAGCAAGAAACTTTGGTGTTATCCATGGTATACACCTTCCATTTCTTGGTTTTCCCTAGCCTACCTGTTGACACACCTCTTTCCATGATGTCTAAATGACAGCAGACACATGCCACTCTGCTCCAATGAGCTTCACTTCTTTCATACATACCCCCCTCATGATGTCACCTATCTTCTACTCTGTTACTCCCCATATTCTACTCCTACACTCCACTGACTGTGCTCATTTGCTATGTAAACTAGTGATTCACTATCCTAACACTCATTTACATAGGATTGCCTACTGAGGCTTGGTTACATCTCTTAGACTGAGCTTCCCCCCTTAGCAACCTCTACTTGATGGCCATCTTGTCTTCAGCCTGCCATTCCCTTGCATTGCACATTACAACTTTCAATAAAATCCACATTTGTGGGTTTTAATTTGTAGTATTCTGGTTTTTAGAGCACAGCCCATTTGCGCGGCGCTGCGCTACACTTAAACATCGGAAATCGGTGAAAAAAAAATATTTTTATTTTAATTTTGCATCAGGGAACATTTCCAATGGCCATATATTTGGCCATTGGCATGCTTCCCGCACTGGACGCAACCTTTATTTGGAGCTGTCATGGCTCTGTTTTGCTATTTGCAGAATGGTACTCAGTTGTCAACTGAGTACATTTCTGCAAATAACACTGCTCTTACTCGGACAGGTTCGGGTTTCCTGAATCGCAAATCTACCTCATTTGCATGCCTTTCACCTGCAATTGAGTTGATTTGCATGTCCCAGCCTTGTCCATGTAAGAGCTGTTTTAGGAGCTCTCTTACACGCCCCTACAGGATGTTCCTGGATCGCTTGTCAGACATGATGGCTGCATGGAGTCTTACTCTACTCTTAGACTCTGTGCAAGCCATCTTGAATCCGGCCCTAAGAATATTTTGGAGGGTGAAAAACAGGTTACATATCCCTCCAACAAGAAAGGTACACAAAAATGTGGAAATTGCCATTATTGTATTAATGTTAGGGAAGGAGATAACATGTTTTTGAAAAGTAGAGGTAAAATTATTACCACCAAAGGGTTTGAAAACTGCAATACTTGTGGGTTGGTATATATTGTGAACCGTGAGGTATGTGACTCCTTCTACATTGGCAAAACTGAGAGGAAGCTGAGACAAAAGATGTATGAGCATTTATATAATGTGAGAAAATAAAATGTAACTAATGCATTGTTTAAACACACCTTAACATGCAAGTCAGCTAAATACTTATTCTTTGTCATAGAGGTAGTACCCCTAGATCCTAGGGGTGGACCTTGGGAAACCTGTTTAGAATACAAAAAGTTATTTTGGAAACTAACTCTTGAAGCTGGTAGTCACCCGGGTTTAAACGAAATGACCTCCTTAAAACCTGTATTAAAATTGAGATCAGCTAAGTTATAATTACTCACCTGTATATACACTTTTACATATATTTTGTAAACAGGTGCTAATTTTTAAGTGTTAATAAACAAATGTTTATTTTAAAGTACAGAATGTTTTATAAATATTTTAACATGAAAAAGTTTTTTTCAAGTTCACTTATATGATTCACCACTAGACGGCGACATTGTATCATTTATGGTGAAAATACTATGTATTTAAGAAATATGCATAGTTATATCTGTATAGACATTATTCGGAAGAATTGGGGTTTGTTTAAAAGTAACCCCGGTATTTTTAATAATATATGTATGTATATGTTTTAATAAAATGGATGACAACCCCAGTGTTACATTTAGGAGGGGTAAAAATTTGAAATCACTTCTCGAACAACAATGTCACATTTATCCGAAAACATTAGGGATGTATAAATGTCAAAGTTGCAATTTTTGTAAGTATATCATAGAGGCTAATAGGTTCACTGTGCAGGGCATTCAATATAAGCTAAAATGTAGGTCTAATTGTAACTCAGAAATGGTTGTTTACTTAGCTGTGTGCCAAAGATGTCCTGCTTTTTATGAAGGCAAAATGGAGCGGAAGCTCCGTGAAAGAATGCGTGAGCACCAATATGCAATCAGTAAGAAAAAGCAGGACAACGCACTTGCTAAACACATTATTAGTTACACTGAACACAGTTTCAAATTTTTGGTTATTGATCAAATTCACCATGACATAAGGGGAGCCCCCTTACCTTTACAGTTAGAGGAATTAAAGCTAACTTGGCAGATTAGACTTAATGCCTCTAATTTTCCAGGCTTGAATGAATCTTGTTCACTAAGTAGTATTCTGAAACTGAGAAGCTTAAAGAGGTGATGCTGACTTGATACTTTTATCAGCATTGTTAAATAATTGTAAGTGTATTTCAACAACGTAGGTTATAAGTGAATTGTTATGCTATTTTATCTATTTTATTGATCTTATTTATTATATATACATTCATTTTGTTGGTCTTTATCACATGTAGTTAGACTTTTAATATTTCACTTATGGTTGTTGTGACAGTTAAATATTTAGTTTTCATTGTGTCTTTAAGAAGGTGGAGTAGCAGGTTTGTTTCAACTGGATTGGTTAATTAACTAAAACTGAACCTACTTATATGTGTTTTTGAATGTTAACACTTTTTCTGAAGAAGTTTGCACATAGTGCAAACGAAAAGCGCTTCATTTCATTAAATTTTCTTACATAGCTTCGTTTGGTTTTTCACTTCGACTACTGCAGTACTTGGCTTTTCGAATTTGTTGTCGGTTGTACGTTTTCATCGGTTTATGATTATTAATATAATTATCGATGAGCAGCAAGACTTTGTATATCTGATCACTGAAGGCTGTACTGCTCAGTGATACTTTTAGGACTTAAGCACTTCTGTCTCAGTCTCTGTATTCCTAGGCAAACTTTGACTAAACTAAAGCTTTAGTTAAATAGGTAAGAATAAGAACACAAGGTATCATAAATTCCAAATCACAAACATGCATATAATAACTTAGAGGATGGATTCATTGATTTGTTGTCCTTGAATGGATCCCCCCAACAAACTGTCCCTTTCCTTCAGTAACGTAACTAGTTTGTTATAAAGTGTTAAGTCTACTTCCTTTGCAGTGGACACATTTTATGTAACTAGGATTTAATGCTCATCTTTCAGGATTTATGCTGTTACTAAAATGGAGTGCTATGCTGAAAGATGCAACCATATTCTTGGACATCCCATGAAAACTACTGTGCAAATTACATCTCAGGTGCAGCATGATTAACAACAGAGGCCACTTTCCAGATGCAAAATAATGATTGTTTATACAGAAATTAATCAAACACACAGTATGCGTAATTAAACATGTAAATGAATGTGTGAACCATGCAGGAATGCTAATGCTAGGAGTCTAAATGGATTTTTATAATATTAGCATTCAGCTTTTAGCTAAACATTTTCCTTCGGTTAGGCAGCTGCATTCCTAAACTAAAAGCACTTTGTAATTTAAGAATCCTGGTATGCTGCTATATCTCATAGCCATGGAAAATGTTTTAAATGCTTTTTCCATGGTGGTGTAAAATATACCTGTCATTTTCATTAGAGAGTGATGCTGGTTTGTGGATATTAACAGACTGTAGGAAACTGTGTGGGCAATTCAAATAACTAAGTATAAAATAAAAATGGCTCCTCTAATTATGTAGTCTCACATTCCAGTAATTACAAATTCATGCTGTGATATTTCACAGCGCTAACTGATCATAATTTTAGCTTTGATTGCTGAAAAGAGCTGACATGGGCTCTGCAGAGTGTATAGTATCATTATATGTTTGTCTGCTGGCAGGCTTGAGAATTAATCATTTTAAAAAAAGTAAGGGGAAACTGTAATTTTACAAATAGTATGAATCATTTATTAACCATAACTTTAAATATGTTTATGTTAAAAGCTGTAATTAATATATAAGGAGAATAGTATAATTTAGCAGATTTTGTTTAACTGAATGATTACGTTCTACAGCATTTCCTAGCAGGGAGAGTCCATAGCATGCTCATCTGATGCATTTTTATAGCAGATGTGATGGAAAGAATTTGGTAATGGACTAACATACTTAATCAGTACTACAGCAATAAGGTGATAAACTGTCCTAAGGAAAGGAAATAAAATGCAGAACTTCTACTAGGTAGAGTTATGCTAATTTGGGGAACAGCACATAAAACAGTGTTGAAGCCCTTAATTAATCTGCAAATCAAATGCAAACTAAGGAGGAAACATTCGGTGTTGCTAAATATGCTGCACTGCTTTGAAAAGTCTAGTTTGTAACCTGTTTTCATTCTTCTTCTTTTTTGTTCTTAACTGCAAGAAAATTAGCAGTGGACCATCTAACCCTGCATATATTTCATATTCCAGACTGGTACCCTGGAGACATTGCATAATATATGCAGCAAGTTAATTGTATGGAAAAAACAGAGTACCCGCAAACTACAACATAGGAGGCAATCCCCTGAAATCTGAAGAAGAAATAAGGGATCTAGGGACCCAAGTAGATAGTCAGCTTTCCTTTGATAACCATGTTGCCAAAGTGGTTAGAAAATCCTTCTATGTGACCCATCTGATCACGAAAGGGTTTGCATCAAGATCTAAGGATGTAATGGCACCCCTCTCCTCTTCCCTCATCAGACCCATTATTTAGTACAATGCACCAATTGGAATGTACCTGGCTAGACATCTCCAGCAGCTGGAGAGACCACAAAGAGGATTACTGGCCTCAAACAGTTGCCCTATGCAGCACGATTGAAAAAGCTAAGACTGTTCTCTGTTGCATACCGCTTTCTCAGAGGCGATCTCTGTCTAACATACAGAGCCATGTCCAACCCAGAATTGTTGAACATGCTCCATCTTAGAAAAACCAAATCTACTCGAGCTACACGCTCTAGGGATATAAACCTCAACACAACAATGAATAGAACATGCTGGAGGGATAGATTCCCTTCACAGAGACTTCCCTTACTATGGAACAGGGTCCCGATCTACATAAGACAGAGACCCTCACTATCACTCTTGAAGAGGAACCTTGATGAGTGGATGGGTAACAGAAAGTTCACACCGGGGATCATACCAACAGCACTACTAGATAGGGGCCAAGGGTACTAGCTGCTAGTGCAAGGGTCTAGGGAACTACTAAAGGGGCAGTGAATACCGCACAACGTGGCTGGGCTAATATATGCCTTCTGGGAAGATAGCCCAGTACCAACCTATGAACCTATATAAAAACATAAAATTATATAGCAGGTAGGAGCATTGATACTAATGCTTGTAAAAATGGACTGAACAGTATTTAGAAATGTAATTCCTCCCCTCCAAAACCTAGCACAGCTGCTGTAACAGACAAGATAGGAGACAGGATGACTACCCGCATATCCCTTGCATCCTAAGGGGCAAGCACTCTGAATAACTGCAACATACTTCAAAGTCTGACTGAAAACATTATCTATGACTAATTCCCTGCTTGTGCCGAGGTGACAAACAGAGAAGCTATGTGTCCAGCACTAATGAACTCATTATTTGTCCTTATTATTTTAGTTTCCAGTAGAACATCATTTGTCTGTAAATTCTTTCAGGTTAGGGAGCACAATACAGCCTGCCAGAGTCGGTGTTAGCATTTTGGGGGCCCTCAGCAGATGTCAATTTGGAGGCCACCTAGGCACTTCCAGTCTACATCATTGCCTCCCTTCCAAACCAACCTTTGAGTTCATGATGTAAACTTTCAAGAGTAATATGCACAGACTGACCTGTAGCTGCACTACTCTTATATTGCAATAGGCCTGTGTACCACACTATGCTGGCCCACCTCACAAAGGAACAGTTATAGTTACTGGCATTTAGTAGCAACAATGATACATTGCAGCAACTCTAGGTACAGTCTGGACTTAGGTGAAATGGCACACTAGGCCTATTGTTTCAGCCACGCTCCCACACACAACAAATACCCTCCAGTCTTTTTTTGCACCCCCTTCCCGCATCTTGGCCTCCCCATACCATGACCATTACTTTTATCTTCCTTTTCTCACATTTTGCCTTACTCTTAAGGTTTCTCAAGAAACCATAACTTCCTAAATGTTTTGAAGTGCATTTTAAAGTTTTTTTTCTCTTTTTACACAACTTTTTCATTCAATGACGGCTTGAACAGAAATTATGATTAAGGAAAGAAATTGTGTTGTTGTTCAGCTTTAGTTTTCCTTGCCTCCTTTCAATACACCTTTCATGACCAAGACAGAACAGTAATAACCATTTAGGAAATAAGTCAAATAAGCCAGGGCCTCAATAAGCTATAGGGTTATATATTGTGCTAGACAAACTATCCAATCTAGGATGTTCCAGTACCACACTTCAATGGTTCCAAAGCTACCTACGTGATCTGAAGCATGCAGTCAAATAGTTTAGCTAACTCTCCTCCTTCCTACAAAACCATACAGGAGTCCAAAAGGTTCCATCTTAGGACCCCTACTGTTTAACATATTTACCAATAATCTACATACCCCATCTTCCCCAGGAACATTAATTATGTATGTAGATGACTTGACCTTAATCTGTACCTTTCATACTCTCCCAGAACTGCTAATCAAAACCCAACAGTCTTTCATGGCAACTAAATCTTGTCTCGCAAAGGCCCAACTTTCTAAATACCAAAAAAATAAAAAAACAAAATTATAGTCTTTCACCCCAAAAATACCACCCCCAACCCAAACCAATTTAGTATTCTCGCAGCTGACAAAACCACATAGAAAAAGTACAAGAACCTAAACTCCAAGGTGTTATTAATCAATAGTGAACTCAACTTTGAACTTCATGTCCAACAAAACATCAAGAAGACAGATAAAAAACTAGGATTCCACTATAGAAACAGACAATTCCTTATCACCTCAAGCAAGACATTCCTGGCTAAAACCTTCCTGTGGCCCTCCCTTTTCTGTGGTTCTCTTTTATATTAACCAATCTGCAAAACTTCACCAAGATTAAAATAGAACAAAGCTACAATAAAGTATCAAAGTTTGCAACAAACTCCAACTACCATACACATTACTGCATACCACTAAAAGAACTAAACTGACTTAAACTATTAGACCAGCTTACATATATACACCTAACTACAATTCATAACCTATTCTATAGGCCCACTGCCTGTCCTGCCCTAAGTAACCTAGTCCAACATTACAAACCAAGCAGACCCCTCAGATATGAAGACAAAAACCTTCTCAAAACCAATAAACCTTCCCGAAACCAAGGAAAATCACTATACTTATACTCAATATCCAAGTTATGGAATGCCCTTCCACCTAACATCAGGCTAACTCCTAGCCTACCTTTCTTTAAAGCCTCCCTAAAAGAATACCTAAACAAATTATGGTTATGCACATGCCTTACTCCAGGCTAATCCACTTATTTCCCTCCTTACTAACCTCCTCCTCCTAAACTAATCTACCAACTCACAGTAAAATGTATGGATACTATGCAGCTTTATGTCTGTAGCATTTTACTTGTTTTGCCAGAAGACTAATATTCTGAATAACCCACTCCAATCCGTGTCATGATCCACAACCACACTCTTGCCTCTGTCATTCTACTCATTTACCAAAGGACTAATATTATGACTGACCCACTCCAGTCTGTGCCACGTTAATCAAACATACTTTAAACAACTACTTTTTACCCTAAGAAGCTTATATCAATTTGTGTATGAATGTAAACTGTAAATATTCTACTATTTCTGTAGACATTAGATATTATTCAGTAAACTTTTAATATTTCAGTGTAATTTTATGTACAGTAAGTAACTAATTGTATAGTATGTATAACCAAGTTATAAATGTAGAGCTTTTCTCCCTGGGCCACCACTGAAAGTGGGTTAAGTAACCCAGAAGAACTATCCTGGTAAATAAATGTCAAATAAATAAATAAGAAAAAATATATGTTCTGTGATGCATTTTAGAGCATTTTCACAGCATTTTATTCCAATTCTGACCTAAAAAAAACATGAGTACGAAAAGAATTTCAGTCCTGTTTTTTTTTTGTTTTTTTTTTTTTTTTTTTCAAGGAAGACATGAGTTGTATCCAAGGCTTAATGTTCAAAGATGACAAAATAGTAGGTCACAGTAAACTAACAGGCCAGTTGTTGTCTAGATACACAAGTCATATCTGGGAATGGCCTGCCTCCCTAACCCCTCAAAAAAGGACAGCCTCTGCATCCCTCTGCTGTTAGACTGGGATGAAAACAAAGGTTGAAACTGCCACAGTCATGTATTTCAAGTGACTGCTGATATAGAGATGCATAGCATGCCTCCTTACTTCTCAACCAACACTGTCAAAGCAGCTACCTGCATACATGCCTGAAATGTGATTGTGAGGAAAGTGAAAAAAATGATGTTTACAGTAATATATTCTAGTTTGTTGCTCTTAGTCAGTGCCCCTACACAAGCTATGGTAAACCTCTTGTATACCTCTGAGGCATATCTCTCAGCTGTCCAGATTTTCAGAGAATGTCCAGATTTTTGCTTCATATTTTTGGTCTGTTTCTCATACAATTGTGATATATTCTGGCAAAACACTGGCAAATCATTCAGGACTGAAGTCTGAAAATAATGGCATACATTTGAGTTTCAGACTTTATAGCCTTCAGAGAATTCATGCTAATACAAAACATGTTATTCTACCAACGTTTTAAGTTTGTAAGAGCAATATTTAAAAAGTGTCCCTATTTTTGTGCCTTTGTCCCACCATTCAGGTTAAAGAGTGTAATCAAAAAATGAATACATTTTTTTCTCCTCATTTTTCCCCAAGCAGCAAGAGCTGTTGTGGGGTACCAACACAGTCAAGGATGATTAAGGGAGCCCCCTTTATCCATTTATACAGTTTGGGGAGTGGTGGCCTCACACTAAGTGTCTGAATGCTTTGTGATATATTTTAATGCCTTACTTTTGAAATATAATTACTTATTAGCTACATTTTTTACTGATACCAAAAAGAATAATATATGAGTCTTAGCATTATTGGGTGTGTGCACAGATAAAAATCACTGCTATTTTACACACACACACACACACACACACACACACACACACACACACACACACACACACACACTAGCATAAGTCATAGAAATACTAGTTTTTTACTTACTTCAGCAAATAGCAATATATTGTGCAACACACATACTATCACACCATACCACTGACTGCTGTTCAGCAATCGTCAAGCAACAGCAGGGGTAAGTCACTTTTAATTACCCCAGTGACGAGTAATGCAAACCTGTCACTGTCCCTGATTTCACATACCTTCCCTGATTTTTCCCATAAGTTTGCTCTGCCCTTTATAAAAAGTTTGATCTGAATGTAAATCATTTAGGATTACAGACACCCCAGGATTCAGCAATGTTCCATGCAGGAATAACTTATTCCTGCACGGAAACGACCATTTAAGTGCAGCACAGCAGCGCCACATGCATATTTATGAAGGCACGCTTCCTCTACACCTAAACGAACACAGAGTGTGGATGAGTGCAGTGGGTGTGTCTGAGAGCAGAGCTCTCACAATATACACGCCCCTGCACTCAAGAATTGCCATTCGGCAATTACAATAAGCGAGAATGCTCATAGTACAACAAATGCATACCTCACAACCATCCCTGATTGTCAGGGACATCCCTGATGTACATGCAAATGTTAGCATTGTCCCTCTGAATCTCTCTTAACACTGGTGCCATTGGAATTATACTGAATAAATAATGACAATAATTAAGAGCTGATCACTTATGTCACTGCAGGAAATGTACATTAATTCACATTCTGTAATGCCATAAATGTCTCAAGTTAATAGAACTAATGTTAAAAGTGTCCCTGATTGTCCCCAATTTTGTCTGGATTTGTCCCTGAGTCTGTTGAGAGATGTCCCTGATTGTATGACAGCTATGATAGCAATCACAATTTTATTTTTTTTATAAAAGTGATAAAGTTTAACCGTAGCTGTGCCGGTTTGCCCGTTGCTAAGCTATGCATACTCCAACTTAAATGGCACAAGAAGTTAAATAGCAAGATTCACTCAATAACAGCAGTGCTGCAATACTGTAGTGGTTAGAGTGCTTGCTTTAAAAACAATCATTCTGGGTTTGATCCTCACTATAGCAAAGTTGCATTTTATATGTGAAAGGAATTTATAAACAATTTTTTTTTGTTTTATAACCTACTAAATAATATATATTTGTGAACTGGAGTACTGCATTATGTTCAGATGTGAGGTGTCATTGTAAGAAAGTGCTGAAATCCCCCGATAAACACAAGTGCCCCATACAATATACATACACATGAATCACGGATACTAAACAAATTTATAATATGTAATGAATGATAAATCAATGCCAAACAGCAAATAGTATGTAAAATTAAACATATGTAACACTAAGCATTGCACACCTCTGCTTACCAGGTGTAAGCAATGCATAGTCAAACTAAATAGATTTGCCCATTGGTATGCCCCTTTAAGCAATGCCAACCTTAGGTAAGCAGTTTTGCCCATAGCTTAGCATTTTCAAAACCATCCAATCACAGCAAAGTGTGGGAAATTGGCCCTATTTAAACTCCATAGGCAGGAATATATCTCATAAGTTGTTGTAGCTTCCTCCTGTAGGCACAATGGCCAGTGTTGGGGGAAGGATCATGCTTCCGAATGCAGCGCTGGGGCATCCAGGAATCTATGGTCATGGCAGGACTCCTGGTAAAAGACCATAAACAGAGACTGTTGCAGGGCCAGTACCCAGGCTCCCAATATAAAGCTGAAGCCTGGGACCATCTCGCCCGTGACCTCACCAGTGCCACTGGTATCCCTCGAACTGGTGAGCAGGTCAGGCATCACTATGCTGACTTGAAACGGAGGAAGAGGGAGCTCTTGGATCAGTGGATCCAAGAAGCTAGGCAGGGTGATGTCCCAGTAGTGTGTAAGTACTCATTCTACTAACGGTTTAATAATTGCTAGCTCATGTATGTTATGGATAGGTATGGCTAAATATTCCTCATATGTCTCTGACAACTGCAGCAGACTGGGCTGTGAATCAGGAAGCCCATGCATGTAGGCTGCAAAGGCTGCATCGCAAGGCAGGTTAGTAATAATCTTGAGTGTACTGTCATAAGAAATAAATCTAAAAGTAGTAGAAAGTTAACTGCCAGTATAAAACCTGTATTGTGTATGGGATGTACTGAATAAACCAGACAATATGGCAGGAAGAGTCTCATATAGGTTGTATTCAAATAAAAGGGGAACAGCCTGGCAATAAAGGTCTAACTCCTGGGCTGCTTGTGTTTACTCTGGTATCATATGGTAATGTAGTGCTGCATTATCTTAATAGTACTGTTGTATTAAGCACTGTTACCCACACTGTGCTATATAAATAAAATGTGTAGGAATGTCTGTATATGACTGTTGCAATCACAAGCTCATATTGTACAACTTAAGGAGACAGAAAGAAAACAGTGAATGATACACAGCAAAATCCACATAGCACACTCTACTGTAAACTATGTTTAGCACACACAGCCATGATTCGAATCCTGGAAGTGGTAGTAAGCTGTATGCTTAATCATACCCCCTCAACTGTACAGATTTGTTCAGAATGTCCAGATAATTGATCCATATCTGCTGCCTTTTACCCTGTCCCCCTGGAAAATCAGTGTGATGAACTCTGAATTTTAGGCAGCTTTTAATGACATATAACTGATTGTCAGACCTGTAAATATTCAGAAAATGTATATGAAAACAAACCTGTCATTGTAGGAACTTAGCAAAAGTTTATGAGAGCAATTGTCAAAATATGTCCCATTTCCAACTGCATGTTGTCAAGCCTTGACCAGAGTGTGTGCAATAAGAGATTGAGAGGTATGTGCATAACATCAACCTGGAATCTGAGAATATGTGTAGAAATAGTCAGGTAGTGTTAACAAACAATACCTCCACAGGTATACCAGGTAAGAGGTGTAGACTGTAGGTAAAACACAGCTCACATATATACTTATCTACAAACATACCACTGTCCAAACTAAGGCCATAGGGTAGTGTAATAATACCTGTAAGGTACAGATTACAGCAGTGATAAGAAAGTTGAGAGAACTACAGGGATATATAAGGTGTTAATTGACATCTCCCCCCCACCATATCTGCAACAATAATCTAACTACACAAATTAATAGGTATGTGTACAATTAAATCTACTGTTGGGACATTTGATAAATATTGAAATGTGTTTCTATGCATGTTCCATATTAAAATACTCCCACATTGGTGGCCTGTTGCCATCAATGTAACCTACATGCTGTTGTAATGGCCACTGTGGTTCCATATATGCATTTGTTCTGTTTACTATGCAATTGTTCCTTATCTGGTGTTTTGGCTTAATGGAAATATCTATGCATGCTGTTATACGTAATCCTGAAATGTGTTGACTATTACTAACCCACATATTTTTTTAAATTGCAACACCATAGCACTTTTGGTAAGGCCGGTCCCAGTTGACCCACCTCTCCCACCTCATCTGACCGTGGCACCAGGCACCAGCACTTCTGGGGCCCACTTCGGGACCTCCTCGCCTGCTGGTTCTGCACCACCTTCGGGTGGAACCGCCTCAGGGGATGGGGCTCACCCCCACCCTGGGAGCGGGCGTGGACAGAAAACTGTCACTAGTCATCAGGTCCAGGGTCTGGTGCATAGCGAGCTCTGCAGGGAGTTTGGAGATTTGCTACACCAGATTGAGGGCCACATGGCACATTTAGAGGGTTAGCATGCCCCTCCTACCCAGCACAGCAACCTTCAGGGGCGTGAAGGTGCAGTGGTGACTGCCCATGAGTGGGGACCTCAGTCACACTTTTTCCATTTGGGGGCTCCTGGGCTTCTGAATTCCAAACACCCCTCCCCATCCAAGGTGTTTACCCCCCACATATGTCATATACTGCCCCTGTATGCTGTCTTGTGTGTCTTGTCTGACATCCTACCCAACCTACCTCCCCAAATATACTTACTATCCCTCCTCAACATCCCACTCTCACCTTAAAAAAAAAAAAAGAGCAATCTGTTCCCCACAGAAAATCTCGCCCTATACATAGCTGTCCAGTTTGCACACATGTCCACTCGACACATGTAATCTAGTGTAATTGGCTTCACAACATATTATTGTTGTCTTCACCCCTCTCTCAGAGGTTTGAGTGTCCAAATCTACCTCCAAATTCAGTGTATATGCGCAGCTGTTGCTGTAGAAGAAATGGGCAGCTATGGACTTTCTCTACACCTGTCCTGCACATCCCTATCTATTTTCCCTATTGTCTTTCCCCTCCTTTTGCCCCCTTTTTCATCACTTTCCTATCACCCGTTTTTCTTTTCTTTTAAATAAATTAGCATGGGGTAAGCTGGAGTAAGCACTTTTAAGCAGTAGTAAGCAGGTTTATGCCTGTTGGGGGGGGGGGGGGTAAGCAATGCACACACAAAATAAGCAATTTAAAGCTAACTCTCTGTAAGCATATTTAACTGGACGTTAGCATTACTTATCGTCGTGCAAAGCCACGCAAACCCACTTACAACTGCTTAAAAGTGCCTTAGTCACTCTGTATCCAACAGCCCTTGTTCTGCCCTGCAACAAAATAATCAGTCTTTGCAAGTCTCGAACCCAGGATCCTGCACACCATAGCAAATTACCACTATGTCATATGAGCTGTACCTAACATTGCGGTATTGTCAAACGTATCATGCAGCACAGTCATTCAGCATTAGGGAAAATGTTTTTATATATGTAGATAATCATCATCTTCTTTTGGCTGTTCCTGTTAGGGGTCACCACAGTGGATCTTCTGTTTCCATTTCTTCCTGTCCTCTGCATCATGCTCTTTCACACCAACCGCCTGCATGTCTTCTCTCACCACATCCATAAACCTTATCTTAGGCCTTCCTCTTTTCCTCTTACCTGGCAGCTCCATCCTTAGCATCCTTTTCCCAATATACCCAGCATCCTCCTCGTATGTCCAAACCAACACAATCTCGCCTCTCTTGCTTTGTCTCCAAACTGTCAACCTGAGCTGACCCTCTAATATACTGACTCCTAATCCTGTCCATCCTAGTCACACCCAGTGCAAATCTTAACATCTTTAACTCTGCCACATCCAGCTCTGACTCCTGCTTTTTCGTCAATGCCACCTTCTCCAACCCATATAACATAGCTGGTCTCACTACCCCCTTGTAGACCTTCTCTTTCACTCTTACTGGTACCCGTCTGTCACAAATCACTCCTGACACTCTTCTCCACCCATTCCACCCTGCCTGTACTCTCTTCTTCACCTCTCTTCCACACTTACCATTACTCTGAACTGTTGATCCCAAGTACTTAAACTCATCCACCTTTATCAACTATGCTCCCTGCATCCTCACCATTCCTCTACCCTCCCTCACATTTACACACATATATTCTGTTTTAGCCCTGCTGACCTTCATTCCTCCCCTCTCTAAAGCATATCTCCACCTCTCCAGGGTCTCCTCAACCTGGTCCCTACTATCTCACTACATATCACAATGTCATCTGCAAACATCATAGTCCACGGGGCCTCCTGTCTGATCTCATCTGTCAACCTGTCCATCACTACTACAAATAAGAAAGGGCTCAGAGCTGATCCTTGATGTAATCCCACCTCCACCTTAAACGTATCTGTCACTCCCACCGCAGTCCTCACCAATGTCACACTACCCTTGTACATATTCTGTACCACTCTTACATACTTCTCTGCCACTCCCGACTTCCTCATACAATACCACAACTCCTCTCTAGGCACCCTGTCATATGCTTTCTCTAAGTCCACAAAGACACAATGCAACTCCTTCTGACCTTCTCTGTATTTCTCCAACAACACTCTCAGAGCAAATATTGCATCTGTAGTGCTCTTTCCTGGCATGAAACCATACTGCTGATCACTAATCATCACCTCCCTTATTAACATAGCTTCCACTACTCTTTCCCATAACTTCAAGCTGTAAAACAAGAATGAGCTTGAGAACACAATTCCGATAAAAGTAACTGTTTTATTTTGTTAGCAAAAATGCTTTCGGAGGGCGCAGTGTCTCTCCTTCATCAGACAAACATCAAAAAGCACTTCCTGGTAAATTTATATACCATCATTAATTAAACAATCAAGTTTAATTAATTACAATTAATTTAACATCAAATGTCAACTACTAAAATCCTTTGCTCCCCCCCAAAAAAACAAATACATTTGATAACACAACCACACACTCAGTTTCTAA
>NC_056735.1:1605848535-1605937262 GCF_019279795.1 Protopterus annectens | reverse complement strand
TTGTGTACACACACACTTGCCACAGACACTTTCCTGTCCCATGCCACCGACAACTGTCCCTCATCTATGGCCACTGGTGATGAGGTATGCATGGGCATTGTGACTGTGTGTGGGAATGGGGTGGATAAAAGTGGGATGTTAACCAATGGCACAGATTCAGCCTCTGACAACCCTGCCTATGCCTCACTATGCCCATTATCATTGTCAGAGTCTAAATGGACACTAACATCAGTTTGCCTGCAGGAGGGATCCTGACCCACCTCACCACCTTTGAGGGGCAGACAAGAAATGTAAATTAAGACCTGCACATTATGGTTTACTTCTACACACACACACACACACACACACACACACACACACACACACACACACACACACACACACACACTTACAGGTGAGGTGGCACAAAGATATTACACAGACCTCTCATTACCCAACAGTCAACATGCATGACATATGGCACTCGACAGCATGCACTGTAGCCATACTTAATCCTTGTTACCAACATTATAACTCTCTGTGATGCATGAGTTGTGTTAGTAGGTGATGCCCTTTCCCCTGGAACATACTGCACCCATGTACATATTATTGCTGTGCATGTGTACAGTACACTGGCATGTACTCTGCATCATACCTCATAGTGTACACAACATTGCTGAATGTGTATATGTGTGGCAGTTATGTTTGCTCTGTTGCTCACAGCCCCTATGTGTTTGTTTGACACATACCTGGAATGATATGAGGACTGATGTCAGTAATTTATGCCTGTCCTTTGATTTTCAGATGTCATCATCAGCAGTGCATGTATGTGCAATAAAATCTGGTTACACTGATAACCTTCAAAGATTAATGTGGATATGAGGAGTGTACACACCCTTCTTGACATGGCAGCTTCTTCTATGATATGCAATGGGGCCACAATACTGCATTTATTAACATTTCACATACCTGATATGTGACATATGACCTGTGCAATCTAATGCAGTATCAAACAAATGTGTTAGTTGTGCAGATGCTGAATGAGATGCATACAATATGTGGTTTGCATAAGTGTGCACACCCTTAACACAATGGTTTGTTGAAATACCTGTTAAGTGAACTACAGCAGTCACTATTCCTGGAAGGGGTATACTAGCATGGCCCATCTTCACTTGACATTATTTGGACTCTCTGCCCTACAAATGTCCCCAAACTCTGCCAGATTGCAAGGTCAGCTCATGTGCACAGCCCTTGGAGGTCACACAGTGGCTTCACTATTGCTGTAGAGTCTAGATTATGTCTGGCACAATTCATAACCTTCACTGTGTTCAGATACAGCCATTCTTAGCAAGCTTTGGATGTATGCTTCAGTTCACTGTTGTGTCTCAAGCTGACACCCCTCCCCATCCTCAGCCTTATTGCAGATGTTTGACAACTATGGGCCCCACGGGTGTTATTTTGCAGTGTTCCAAATTCCAAACACTGTGTCTACTGGCCTAGTTCCAGCTAATGAACAGCACGCCTAAAGGTGTACACTGGCACCAGCAAGCTAAATATTGGGGATGGTGGCCCTGAGGTGGAGTGAGGTGTTGCTTGTGCACCACACATATCTTTATGAATACTGTCTGTAGATTTGAGCCTTGGTCTCATGACATCATTACAGATTGCGACACATGCCTTTGGGAGACTTGATGTTATACTTATGCTACCTGTAGAGAGCCCTGGATGATGTATCATGTGGGACATCTCTTCCATTTGATTACCCTAACTCATAGGCCACACTTATGCAGAATCCAGACAAATGTCGACACAGGTACTGCACAGGCAGTACTTGCTAGACATTCCTGCAAGTCCCTCAGTGTTGCTGCATGTTTCTGGGAAGCCTCCATGACCAGTTTGCAACATGTTTTGTCACTGTTTTGGATGGGCATCAGTTTATTTTCTACATCAATGTTTTCCCATACTTCAGACACACATACATGACTGTTTGCACTATTTGCCATGGTATATGCAATGGTGAGCTAAGGCTAATTTTCCCACTCTTGAGTGCTACTTCTCGGATATGGGATCCATTTCATGGTTTGTAAGATGTGTGCAAGCCACAGCTGCCTCTGTTGCAGGTGAATGGGCAAATGTCATGGGCATACTTCTTGGACAGCAGACCATTACTTGGTGTGACATTGAGGCCCTGTACTTGATGGGAGGTGTGTACTCAAGAAGAGTGAATGCTGTCAGTACATCACAAGCTGCTTCCACAATGTTATTTGGAGTGTGTGCACACATATGCTTTCAGTGTTTGTTAAGATATGTATTCCCCATATTTGTTGTCCTAACATAGGATTCCATATTACACGTTCATTGCTCATGTTAGGATCACATTACAGGTTATAAAATGTGTGGAATGTAGTATTGTGGTTTGCCATTGTTTATATCAGGAACAGTTGCCATTGTAATAGTGCTGTATACACTGTTGCATCCATAAGGGTAACGTTTCAGACATGTTCCTACTGTAGGCCATTTGTCCCACCATTATGTTCATCTCTGTCCACACATCTTGCACTGACAAGTTGTTAGGTGTACTGCAGGACTCTTACATACCCTTCAGATATGCCACCATAGTGGCCACTGTGATGCAGTGCAGTTAACACCAACAATAAGTGAACATGTACAGTATGCATTATAGGTAGGTGTATTAAATGTGTGCATGGCAAATAACATGGCAATAACATGGCAAGTGTATTGGCAAACCTGAACAAAACAACTCCATATTCACCAGCTACAGGCTGCTGCCCCAGCTGTATACCAGAGGGACCTAAATAGTTGTGTGAGAGAAGCAATGTCAGTAGCCATGCCTGTGGCATTGGTACAGGGTGGGAGTAGCATTTTACCACATCAACAGTACAAACCCACATTACTAGAGATTATGCACATCTGTTCATTACTACACTGCAGCAACAGACTATCTTATCTGACATATGCATGAAGATACTTTATAGATGAAAATGGATAAGCAACAGTGGTCTACTAATATGCCCTGGGGCCTTTCCTGCATGCTCCTCGTCCATTGTGTGGGTGGCACCCACCTCCACAATGCTGTCTTCAGCCTGCTGGCTTGTCTGGCGGGCAGGTGCCCTAAGTCTGGTGAGGAGATTCTCAGCATGTGTCAGTGGGGGCTGGATGGCATGCCCCCCACCTGTGGCTAGCTGGTCCCTCCTAACAGCAGCAGCATGCATACGGGCATGTCAGATCAGATCTGTGCACTGATACTGCACCTGCTCATAATTTCAGTTGTGCAGGTCGACATCGTTTACCCTGTGGATGTGCTCGTTCTACAGATTGGTCCTCTCCTGCAGATCCTGGGCCCTGCGGCCAAATAGTATGGCATGATGGATGATGTGTTATTGTATGATTGAGTCATTTTCAAGGTTTGTGAATGCAGGGAGGCATTCCTAGGGCATTTTACCTGGAAGACATAAACAGGAAAAAAGGTCACAGGACCGCATACGGTTGTCCACATGCACATCAACAGTGGATATTACTTGCAAATAATCCAGACTATACCATAACACTGTAAGCTATCATGGCTTTGACATCTTGCATTACACTCCTGGCCCTGACCTGTCCATTTCCTCCAATGTTGGGCACTTAATGGCATAATCCACTGTTCACCATTCATTTCTGTGTAGAGGGATGACAGTGGCCATCTTCCATGTGGATGGTGTGTGGATGGTGGCATGTCTATGTTTGAATGTAGTGCGAGATGGAACTGTGAGCACATGCCTGTTTTCATGTAGGAGGCAAACTGTGATGTTCTCATACCCCACGGAGACTTGCTGTTGTTGCCATCTGTCGGCATTATGTCCATGCTCACCATTGATGCGGGCAGTAGTGTGGTTGATGTGCATATCCCCCTGTACTAATATTGTGGACATGGTGCCACTGTTCCCACCTATCCTGTCTGATGCAGGTTGCCTGTATCCATGGCATGTGTGTATGAGGTGTGCTTTGCACCCAGTATAGGTTAACTTGTGTTACTGGCTCTGAGACTGAGTAAATATGTGGAGACATGGTTGCAATTGGCCTTGGTGGTTTGAATAAGTCTGATTTCTAGTCATAGTCCACCTTACAGGAAGTCACCTGTGAACCTACATGCTTGCTCAGATAGAGGTGCACTTACTTCCAAATTGTGGTCTGCACCTATGTGTCCCTGTATAGCCACTATAACAACGTATTATGTGGTTTGTGTCTTAGTGCTGTCCACCAAGGGGGATTACTCTATCGTTGGTGTAGGATGGTTGCACAGGTCATGTATTGCTGATTCCATATAGCTGCAGTGGATATGAAGTGTACACACCCCTATTACAATGCATGGTACTTGTGCAATTGGAACATGACCCCACAAAAGCACATGTCAACACAATCCCCACCTTTGATGTGTCCTATAGCCTGCTCAGTTCAATAGGGAACATAACAACCTGTCCTGTGGAAACATATAGGAATTAATGCTTAGTACAGTAAGCCAGCTGAATGTGTGTGCATACCCTTACACTGATATGTTGTGTAAATACCTGCTGAGATGATTACATCATTTATTTGTCTTGGTTTGTACTCTAACATCATATCATATCTTCACTTGGCAATGGTTGCTCACCTTCCATGAAACAGTTTTGTTTCTTTTTCAATAGAATTGTACAGGTTATGGGTCACATTTGAGATGAGAAACGTTCATATTCTGAAGAAGTCTGTATAATAAAGACGAAACCTAGGTCAAATTCGTGTATCTGGTCTGTATATTTGACTCTACACGTCTCTGGTCAACAGGGTCCTTCCTGGTGTTTTCTGTCAACTTGTTAGTAGTTTGGATTGGTGTCTTCCTTACAGTTGTACACTTCTTTGATTCCTACATGATAAGCAGGCCTACTGTAGTACCCATATCAGCATCATGGCAATGCAACAATCAGTAGCAGTACACATTTTATTTTGTTGTATGCAACATGCACATCCTATTTTATGGACTGCTTGTAACCCATGCTATTACTTCTGTGCCTTTCTGCTGAACATACCTATACATACAGATGCTCAGGGGATACCTGGTATACATTTGTGTTCTATGTCATTATGGCACACTGTATTTACAGTCTTGCAGCTCAATCATACGTTTCAACCTGTTGTACCAGGACTTCTGATCATTGGTCCACATCATTGGGTGAGAAAACAGAGAAATCAATTTTGATAAAGTATTAATATAGCTGCCATAACACAAGTATATGTGTAAGTGACTACAGATACATGTCACAACTGTGAACATTGTCCAGCAGAACACTGTACAGCTGAATGTTATTAATTCAATATATCACATGGCGTTTAACAGACATACGCAACAGTGCTTTACTAGGCTCATGCTTTATATACGTATCCTAGATTTACAATACAAACATGTATAATACTCATATTCATAGGTAACATATGGATATGGGTAACATCCCATTAACTGGCCTAGCAGTGGCACAGACATGACTGTTTGACAGACACTCTAGTGGTTGCCATATGTGAGCTGTCCTTTCCATGGTGTGTCCGGCTCCTCAGTTGTGACCCAACCTATCCACCTCTTAGAGCATCACATGTGGGCAAAGCCTAACATTAGGGGGGATATATAGGGGCAGATCATAGATATGCCTATTACAAACCTAGGAAATTTGTAGCATGATACATTTTGCATTACCTTGACTGTTCTGAAGGTGGTGGGGTCTGAAACTCATGTGTCTGTCATTTCTTCATTACTTCCATGTCCAGCTATTTGCCAGACTAATGTAGATGTTTGGAGGAACAGAACAAACACCATGATGGCTAAATATTGGCATTCTGTGAAGATCTGAACAGTTGACAGCTATGGCCCACTGCAGACAGAGCCAGATGTTATGTCCATAGCATTTGTTCAGCAGGACATCATTACAGCAAGTATTGATGGCACATATATGTCTTTCATAATCATCTACCTCATTTTTACAGACCAGGTACTGCATTCAGTTACATGCTTACATGTTTCACATACCTGCTTTATCTTCTGGTTCCTTCTGTGTACAGGATGTCTTCTTGTTTCTTATTTTTTTATTTTTAGGTTTTGTTTAGGTGGTTTATAATTTTTTGGAGGATCTCTCTCTCTCTCTCTCTCAACTACTGGGATCAAGCTTGTCTGAATAAGTTGAAGCATGGCTTTTGTAGGTGATGTTCATTTTCAGATGATGGCCTCTGCACCAATTGTTGTTCCCCACTTGCTAATTGCATGCAGGCAGCTGTGTAATTCTTCCAATAACCAATGTCATAGCAACCCACTACTATAAATAACTACATCATGTGGGCATTGTCCCTTTACCTTGCCTGTATGGAAGACATCCTTCATGTGTGGGGGCAGCAGTGTTACAGATAGCAGGTAGGAATACCTCTTACAACAAGACTTGTGGACACAGGCCAACTACATGTTTGTATAAGGTTACAGACCTCGGGACAGTGTGTGAGTATTGCTGTTATATGCATTGAATAACGCTAGTTTTACAGGGTTTGTGTGTACATGCTAGTTTTGCATGGAATGCAGTCTGTCTGCATAACTCTCAACTATGGGCCTATCCACATGGTGGCCAGAGGATTGACTGTTATGTTTTGTCTGTTCCCCACACAGGTCTTGTCCCTGACATATCAGTGGCATTCTCTCCGGTGATTGCTATCAGTACATGGCAACATCCATTTGTGTTCTGACTTCATATTCCTGAGTAAAGGTATGTTACAACCAATCCTGTAACACCAGCAACTTTCACAGTGTATAACAGCAGTATTTCAAATATGGCCCTGTGTTTCAGGCTCTGTCCTCCACTTATATTCTAGGCTTTGTGCAGATGTCATGCAGTAAGAGGTTGATAGGTATGGTCTATCATTATTCAGTGCTGACATTCCTGGTATCATTCCAGTGATGTTGTGGACTCCCACACAAGTTGTGGGGTAGGGTCCATATTTATGAGGGCTACAGCTGAACAAAACATATGTGACCCTGTACAGTCTGGAGGTCAGTGTATAGAGAACACTGTTATATGCCCTTTCAAGACATTTTATGGGGGCGGGGTATTAAATGTTTTTAACCTAGGCTGTTACAACATGTGAGGAATATCAGTAATAAGAAACATAAAGGTATATGACTGTACATTTTCATACATTTCACCATGGGAACAGTGATGGGCTAGAGCTTACTGTCTAGCACGCAGTTTTGTTTGTCAGTGTGATAGTGACATTTTAAGCTAAGCATTGTTATGTAATGGATGCATTTACATTGTGACAATTGATACTTTACCCCTAGGGGGTTGACTACAGAGTGTAATTGGAGGCTGTTGAACTACATCTGTAATTAAGTGTTGATTGATTCTTGTCTTGAAGGCAAGTGTGTTTTTTACTGTTGTACTACTTGAAGGCTTTAGCCTAAAGAGCAAAGTATGTTATTTTTTTGGAGATTACTGTATCATATGTTTTCTTTGAGAGTTGCATTAATCAGTTATTATGTATTTCAAACACCTAAATGCTACAAGAAATGGCATAAACAACTGAAATAGTATACAAATAAACATTTATAAGTATGCAAACTGTGTGGTGTCATGTCCTTTGCATTGTGTGCGGGTATAAGTTTCATACAATAATTTTTATTTGTAGGAAAGAATCAGCACTGGCCATTTGAAAAGGTGGCAACTGCAGGAATAATGGCTGTTTGATATTCTGTGCACCCTCTATATAGACTCTCTTTATATATATCTACAAGTATTTATATATTTATATATGTATGTATGTATATATATATATATATATATATATATATATGTGTGTGTGTGTGTGTGTGTGTGTGTGTGTGTCTGTGTGTGTGTGTGTGTGTGTGTGTGTGTGTGTGTGTGTGTGTGTGTGTGTGTGTGTGTGTGTGTGTGTGTGTGTGTGTGTGTGTGTGTGTGTGTGTGTGTGTATCATTAGAATGTTTAGTGCTTCCACATTGTACACTCCCTATGGTAGACTGACTGTTCTGCATGATTTGTTAGAAAAATCATCCCAACATCTTGCAGCTGAGATGGCTAAGTGGTAACTTCTTGTGGCTATGTCGTGCAGGGTCCTGGGTTCAAAACTTGCAATGGCTGGTTATCTTGTTACAAGGCAGAACAGTTTAGCTGTGGAGGAAGGGATAAAGGCAACAATTACAAGAGGGCCCTATTTTAGGCCCCTTTACCCCCATTTGCAGTGCCTTTGGTCAGATGTTTTGCAGTGAGAGGTTCAGAGTGTGGATGTGATGTCCGAATATATGTGTGTGTGTGTATATGATATGTTTGAGAAAGCATCACACATATCTTCAGCTTTGATGACTTAGTGGTAACTTGCTGTGGTTATGGTGTGCAGGATCCTGGGATGGATACTTGCAAGGGTTTGTTGCTGGGCAAAACAAAGGCTGTTGGATACAGAGTGAATGAGGCACTTTTAAGCAGTTGTAAGCAGGTTTGTGCAGCAGTAAGCAATGCTAACTTCTGGTTAAATATGCTTGCAGACAGTTAGCCTGAAAAGTGCTTAATCTGTGTAGGAATTGCTTAGCGCTACGCAAACATGCTTAATCCCGCTTACTACTACTGAAAAGTACTTACCCTTACTTACCCCTGCTCTAGTTTATTTAAAAGAAAAGAAAAAAGGGGTGATAGGAAAGTGGTGAAAAGGGGGCCACGCAGAGGGAAAGACAATAGGGAAAGTAGCTAGGGATGTGCAGGAAGGGTATAGGGAAAGTCCATAGCTGTTCATTTCTTCTACAGAAACAGCCGTACATATATACTGAATTTGGAGGTATATTTGGACATGCAAACCCCTGAGAGAGGGGTGAGGACAACAATAATGCGTTGTGAAGCCAATTAGACCAGATTACATGTGCCCAGTGGACAAGTGTGTGAAATGGACAGCTATGTATGGGTGAAATTTTATTTTGGGAACAGACCGACCTTTTTTTAAGGTGAGAGTAGGATGTTGGGGAAGGATAGTTAGTATATTTGGGAAGGCAGGTTGGGTAGGAAGACAGACAAGACAGCATACAGGGGTGGTATATGATGCATGTGGGGGGTAAACACCTTGGACAGGGAGGGGTGTTTGGAAATTGGAAGCCCATGATCCCCCAAATGTAAACAGTGGGACAGAGGTCCCCACCCAATGTCAGTCACCACTGCACTTTCATGGTCCCAAAGGTGGCTGTGCTGGGAGCTGAGCAGGAGGGGTAGGCTGACCCTCTAATTGTGCCAAGTGGCCCTCAAGCTGGCATAGCAGATCTCCAAACTCCTTTCAGAGCTCGATATGCACCAAACCCTGGACCTGGCTTTTGGGTGACAGTATTCTGTTTGCGCCCACTCCCAGGGGGATAAGCCCCATCCCCTGAGGTGGTTCTGCCCAAAGGTGGTGTCACCATCAGATGAGGAGGTCCTGGGGTGGCTTCCAGACATGCTGGGGCATGGTGCCACAGCCAGATGAGGTGGGAGAGGTGGGTCTGCTGGGACCAGCCTTCCCAAACTTTCTATGGTGTTACAGTTTTAGAACATATGTGGGTTAGTAATAGTCAACACAATCCAGAATTAGTTATAATAACATGCATAGATATTCCCATTAACTCAAACCAACAGATTTGGAATAATTGCATAGCAAACAGAAGACATGCATATATGGAACCACAGTGGCCATAACAACGGCATGCAGGTTACATTGATAGCAACAGGCCACCAATTATACTAGTTCAACATGGAACATTAATAGAAACACATTTCAATTGTAAGACTAGAAAAGTGGTCTAGTTAAGTGTTTGTGCCACATGCCTTTACTTTTATGTAGGCAAGGCTGAACGTCCCTTAAGATGTAGAATATATGAACATATAATGATATCAAAAATTGGAAGTAGAATAGTGCACTGTATAAACATTCTCAGACTTGTTCTAATTTCGATAAGTTTTTATTTGGGATAGTGGAAATCAATAAATTGGATAGCGAGGGGGAAACTGGAAAATATTTTAAAGAAAAAAGAAACAGAATGGCAGCTTAGACTAGCTACAATGCTCCCCCTAGGATTGAATGATGCAATTTCTATTGTTCCTATGTTACATGAAAAAGCTGATAAAATATAGAAAACTATAAGGTATAAGTGATTTTTTTTAAATTTTGGTTACATGTATTGGGTAAATATATACTGTTTAATATATGCTTCAAAAAGTTGCTTATGCTGATCCTATCCAGGCTTTTTTAAATAATTAATTGATGTGTGAAGGAATTGAATTACATTCAACAGTTCATTGGTGGAATTTTAATTGATGTTAATATTTAAACTGCCTTTCTTATGGCTTCTTTGTTATTCTGATGAAGTCTCCCTTTATTGAGATGAAAGTACTCAATAACTGTATTAATAAATGACTTTTGTGAATATTAGCAGCTGCGGTGGTGATTACTCGGACTACATCTTTTTTATGTGTAGTTTTTGCTGGTCCTTGACTTTTTTTGCTGTTCCTTGTTTTGTTTTCCAAGTCCAAGTTCTATCATGGACTCTTTGGATTCTATTCATACCCCTGAGGGGGAGGGCATGAATTTGGAGTTCATGCTGTTGAAGGAGGCAGTATCACAGCTAAGAGGAAAACTCACTAAGCTCCTTGAGCTTTTTTCTCAGAAAGAAAGTGTTAATAGCTCTTGTTTTTTTGACCAGTAGTGGTACTAAAGGGTCTGTTTTTCATCTTGATGATGATGATGGAGCTTCAGTGGGTTGTCAAGGCAATGGCTGCCTTATTGGCTCACAGAATCATGTGATCGGAGAGCATGGTGGACACCAGGAGAATGTTATAGCATCCAAACTGCAGAGAAACACACAGGAGGGGTTTGCTATGTGTTCTAAAGAGTTTAATGTATGGCTGACGTGTTCTGGGAACATACAGGATGGTTGTGTATCGAAAGAAGGTACTGTACTAACTTTTCCTGGGGGTTTTAGCTCACAAGGTTAGTGTAATGGATAATGCTGGTCCTTGTATACAACAGGAAAGAAGTGCTTCCAATGGGTCTAATGGACAAACTGATGTAAATGGACATACTTTGGGGGATTTGGACAATGTTAATAGCCGATACAAGAATTTGGTAGCCAGACAGTTTAATTTTGGACAAAAAAATGGCAATGCACCCCACAACTCTGCTTTGGGTGAAATATACAGTAAAAATGACAATTTTGGTTCTTTAAAGGACATAATATACTTCTTTGAGAAGAGACTTTTTAAACTAAAGACACTGGATATGGACATAGCATATTTTAATGAATGTTTGCAACTTAAAATTGTTCCACAAGATTTAAGAATGTTTAAATTTCCTTTTGGTATTAATTACGATTCAGAAACTATTGAAGAGTTTGTTGCATTTTTTGATGATGTTGGCTTGAATCTTGTCGAAAAGACTGTGCTTTTTATGATAAGCAAAAAACTATGTTAGTCCAGGAAGTTGAATCCCTGGATGGTAAAATAAGACAAGATTTAATGTTTCCCCAATATACTAGTCTGTATTTTAAAATTCTTAATAAGGTGGAAAATAGATGTAACAACATATATCATAAAAAGAAACACAAATTAGAGAGGGACGTTAAACAACATAATAACAAACAGGTATATCCTATTGGGAGAATACTTGATACACATAGAGGTAGTGAGAATCAGAAATTAAGTTACAGTGAAGTAGTCATGAATGCTAGTGTGGACTATGAGGATGGTGCTAATGAACAACAGGATTTTCCAGGGGTGAGACACTCAGAGAGACTGGCTCAAAGGTACATGGAGAGTGGGGAATATGGCAGGAGTTATTACCCCAAGATGGGGAGAATGAACAGTTACAGACAGAAGAACAGCTACAGGAATTAGATGAACCCACCAATATTTTGTGTACTTCTGAGGGTTTTATTATTTATAATTACTCAGATAGGGTGATTTCAAAAGAATATTTCAGTTTGCTATTGAAAGGGGTTAAATTTATTCCTGATAGTGTAAGATCTTTTGGCCCTAAAATTATATATGAGAAAATTAAATCTCAGTATATTTTTTTCAACTAATGAACCATCTAACCCCTTAAGTGAAAATATGGAAAGCAGAGCAGGTACACCCAAAAGAAAATGTGTGTTTAATCCACCACTACATGCTTTACTGGATACATATGAAAAAGTAGTCATGGAAGATATTTATGATATCCATTTAAATAATACAAAAATACCTTGGAACCTCACTAAAAGAGAATACACTTTGTTAATGGACCTTAGGAAGGATGATTCAGTTTGTATCATGATCCCAGATAAAGGTGGGGGTATTGTATTCTATAGAGCGATGGATTATTCTTATGTGATGCAGGAAATGTTATTTGATGGTACAACATAAGAATAATCCATGGGGGTATTGTATTCTATAGAGCAATGGATTATTCTTATGTGATGCAGGAAATATTATTTGATGGTACAACATATGTGGGGGTCTCAAAAACTCAGATAAAATCGCCTATTCACGTATTGATTAGTTTTTAGAAGAATATCTTATAAATCAAAGAATAGATGTGGAGGACCATAATTTTTTTTACAATAAAAAGCCTATTATTCCTGTATTTTTTGGTGTACCTAAGGTCCATAAAAATATTGGACCCTCCCCTTTTTAGGCCCATAGTTGCAGCACGTGGGTCTAAGACACATCCATTAGCTGTATATGTGGATTTCTGGGTACAACATGTAGTCGAGAAAACTGAACATCTTATGAAAGACTCATGGGAATTTTTGGGTCATTTAAAGAATGAATTATGGAAGGAAGATTTAATTTATTTAACAGTAGATGTGAAATATTTTTTTACTGCTATTCCTAGAGTAGATGGGATGGCTTTATTTGAAGAGGCCTTGTTTCGTTTTTCTGATCTTACACATGACCATATTACACTTATATGTGAAATCATGAGTCTAGTCCTAGAAAATAGTTATATTTATTTTGAGGGCGAGTTCTACCAGCTAATTAAGGGGGTAGCTATGGGGGCAGCTTGTGCCCCCGTGTATGCAAATTTAGTATTGTTGGAATGGGAGACTGGCCATGTATTCCAATGCCCCTTTTGGCACAGAATTAGAATGTACGCCACATTTCTGGATGATATTTTTATTTTGTGGGACGGCCCTAGTACTGAGGTTGAATAATTTGTATAATGCCTCAATAATACAACAGAATTTCTAAAATTTACATATAAGTTTGATGATTCAGGTATTAATTTTCTAGATACATATATCGTCCATGACAACAGTGGTTTTAGATCAAGGATTTTTCAAAAGGAAATGTTCTGCAATTCTTATTTACATTTTCAAAGCAACCATCCTATAACTCAAAAAAGAAGTATTGTGAAGGGACAGGCTACCAGGGTAGCATGCATGGCATCATTATGATGATGTAAAAAGTGAACTAGATAAAATTTGTATTATGTTCCAGGAGAGGGGATACCCCAAAGAATTTGCTATGGAAATAATAGACGAAATATATAAACAAAATGGGGTACTGTTTACAAACCATTGCTGGGAGTGTGTTTGGTCCCATCTAATACTGAATGTAAGATTGATACCAACAAGGTTCTATATGAGAACGCATGTGTGTTGCAACACAACCATCTGCCTAAAAAAATCAAGAATGCCTTGAGTTCCAGTTGGAACATATTTAGGGTAAATAAAGATGTCTACGGCAAGGTGGGTAAAGAACCAAAATTTGTATATAGTACAGAAGCAAACTTCAAGAAGCCCCCGGAACACAGGTTAGATAGTTCTAGTACAATAGATGTCAGTGCCAGGCCTTGTGGAGCCTGCAGTCAATGCTCCTTTATTTTTAAGGAAAAAATAATTACCCTAAATAACAGAATGCACAGCAGAGTTTATTTTAAAAAGGGTAATTGTAAAGACTAGCAAAGTGGTCTCTTTAAGTGTTTGTGCCACGTCTTTACTTTCATGTAGGTAAGACTGAACGTCCCTTAAGATGCAGAATATATGAACATGTAAATGATATCAAAAATGGGAAGCAGAATAGTGCTCTGTATAAACATTCTCATACTTGTTCTAATTTTGATAAGTTTTTATTTGGGATAGTGGAAATCATTAAATTGGATGGCAGGAGGGGACTGGAAAATATTTTAAAGAAAAAAGAAACAGAATGGCAGCTTAGACTAGCTGCAATGTTCCCCCCAGTCTTGAATGATGCAATTTCTATTGTTCCTATGTTACATGAAAAAGCAGATAAAATATAACAAACTATAAGGTATAAGTGTTTTTTTTTTAATTTTGGTTACATATATTGGATAAATATATATTATTTAATGTATGCTGCAAAAAGTTCCTTGTGCTGATAATATCCAGGCTTTTTTAATTAATTAATTAATTAATTAATTGATGTGTGAAAGAATTGAATTGCATTCAACAATTCATTGATGGAATTTTAATTGATCTTAGTATTTAAACTGCCTCTTTTATGCCTTCTTTGTTATTCTGATGAAGTCTCTCTTTATTGAGATGAAAGTGCTCAATAACTGTTAATAAAAGACTTTTGTGGATATTAGCAGCTGTGGTGGTGATTACTCAGACTACATCTTTTTTATGCACAATTCAGTATTTGTTGAACAATAGGACATATGTCCCAACAGTAGGTTTATTGTAAAACATACCCATTGATTTGTGTGTTTAGATTATTGCTGCAGATATGGTTGGGGGGGGTGTTAATTAACAACTTGTATATCCTTGCAGTACTCACAACTTTAATGATCATTGCTCTAATCATTACTCTACAGGTATTATTACAATATCCTATGGCCTTGGTTTGGGCAGTGGTATGTTTGTACACAGTGTATACTTCAACTGTCTTATAGCTACATTCTACTTCTCTTACCTGGTAGACCTGTGAAGGGAATGTTTGTTAACACTACCTGACTGTACACATATTCCCAGATTCCTAGTTATAATTCTGCACATATCTCTCAACCTCTTAATGCAAAAAAATCTGTAGAAAACTTGACAAACTGTTGGTACAAATAGGGACATATTTTAAATATCACTCTTATAAACTTTTAGAAAGTTGCTACAGTAACAGGATTTGTTTTAATATACATTTTCTGAAGGATCTGAAGTCTGAATTTAATGACTACAATCCTGAGATCATCTCAGTGATTTACCAGGAAAATATAGGAACAGGCCATAAATATGAGGCAAAAATATGGACATTGTGAGGAAATCTGTACAGTTGAGAGGTATGATTATGCATACAGCTTACTACCACTTCAGGGATTCGAACCATGGATTTGTGTGCTAAAAATACAAACATTTGTGTTTCAGTAGAGTGAGCTGTTTAAAAAGTGCTATTTCTTCATTCAGTGTTTTCTGTCTACATCTCTCTTGGTTGTACAATCTGACCTTGTAATTATAACATTCTTATACAGACATTCCTAGACATATTTTTTTATGTAGCACAGTGTGAGAAACAGTTGATACAACAGTGCTATTCACATACCAGATCTTGGTGAATGCAACATGTGAGGCCATACAATACCAGAGTAAACACAACCAGTCCAGGATTTAGAACTTTATTGCCAGGCAGTAACACTTGTATTTAAATATGACCTATACAGGACTGTTACTGTCATATTGCCTGGTTTATTCAGTACAAATCATACACATTTTTATAGTGCCAGGTGACATTTTACTCTTTTATATTCATTTGGTATGACTACTACAAGCAGGATTCTTAATCATCAGCCTTGCAATGCAGCCTTTGCAACCTGCTGGCATGGGCTTCCTGGTTCACAGCCCACTCAGCTGCAGCTGTAATGAAAATAGAGAAACATTTATGCATACCTATCCATCACATACACAGGCTGGATTTTGGTAAACAATTATTGTATGAGTACTTACACAATGCTGGAACATCTCCCCTGTCTCTTGCTTCTTGGACCCACTGTTCCAAGAGCTCCCGCTTCCTCGCTTTCAAGTTGGCATACTGGTGCCAGACCTGCTCACCAGTCTGAGGGATACCAGTGGCACTGGTGAGATCACAGATGAGACTTTCCCAGGCTTCCGCTTTATATTGGGAGCCCTGGTACTGGTCCTGCAGCAGTCTCATGTTATGTTTTTTTACCAGCAGTCCTACCATGACCTTGGACTCCTGTATGCCCCAGCATTGCACCCGGAAGCGCATGCCCTCTCCAACACCTGCCATACTGTCTACAGTGGAGAGCTACAACCAGTTATGAGCTGTATTCCCACCTGCGAGGTTTAAATACAGCCAATTTCCCACCCTTTGCCTTGATGGGACGGTTCTGAAAATGTTGAGCTAAGCTAAGCTAAGCTACAGGCAAACCTGCTTAGCTAAAGTTGGCAGTACATAAAGGGGCAGGCTCAGCATTGCTTACCAATGGGCCAATCCACTTAGCTGGGCTATCCATTGCTTAGTATTCATATGTACACAATGCTTACACTCGGTCAACATAGCTATGCAATGCTTAGCATTGTTTATGCTTTATTATATTGGTCTATACCTGTATGGGATTGATTCATCATTCATTACATAATATGGATTTATTTACCTTCCCTGACATCCCCCAATGTGCTGTGATTAATTTATTCTTGTGTGATTATACTGTATGGGGCACTTGTGTTTATATGGGGGTTTCACTACTTTATTACACTGACACCTCACATCTGGGCCTAATACACTACTCTGGTTGAGAAAAATCAGTTACTTCTTACATAAATATGCAAAAAATTAAAATTATAATGTTTACACATACAGAATGGAAAGTGCTTTAGTGAGGCTGAAACCGTGAATGACTACATGCAAGGCGTATGCTCTAATCACTACACTATTGCATTTATGCTTATGATGGATGTCTATTGCTTTTTAATTTATCGTGCCATTTCAGCTGGGCTAAGCATAGTTAAGCAATGGGCACACCCACGCAGCTACACTTCAACTTTATTGCATATATAAAAAAAATGTATTTGTTGTATTTTTTTATTTGTACCCTTCAGAATAGCCATGCTAATGCTGAACCTGCTATTCTATCAACTTTCAGCTTTGTAGGGACAATTGTCCCTTATGGCTTTGTCCACATTCCTTACTCTGATGGGTTGGGAGGTGTGTGTTATGTACGTATGCTAAATCTGTTATTCTATCAACTTTTGACTTGGTAGGGACGATTGTCCCTTATGGCTTTATCCAGATTTCTTATCCTGACAGGTTGGGGGTGTTACGAGCGTTCTCTCTTATTTTAAATTGCCGAATGGCAATTCTGGATTGCAGGGGGGTGTGTATTGTGAGAGCACTGCTCTCATACATACCGCCTGTGCTCGTACATGGAACCATGTCCATTTTACAGCACAGCAGCGCTCCTTCATACATATGCATGGCGCTGCAATGCTGAACAGGAATGGTCCACGGCTGCTTGATGAATCTGTGGGTAAGTGTTTGCCAGATTTTAAAGCCATATAGCACTCAGTGAGCACTGTCAGAAGGACAGTGTAAGAGATTCTGTTATGCTCCTTTCTTTTATGTTATTATAGTCAACAGTCCCACTTTACTGAGTCCCATGATCCAGAAATTTATGGGGTTACATACTTCTTTCTGCTCTAAGTAAACCTGTTCGGAAACAAGTTCTGCATCCCATCTCTCCTGTGGCTGTCCTACATCTCTGTACTTACCTGTGGCTATCCTACATCTGGTTACTTCCTCTTCCTGAGGCATCTCCTGCATCTACCTCTTTAAGGACTAAGATCTGACCTGAAACTTTACCTGAAGTGTGTTTGGCTGTGCTACAACTTTTTAACAGGGCACGGACCTCTCCACCTTTTTTAACATGCTTCTTTCAAGCAAACAAATAGTCCCTTTTTTAAAAAATATCAACAAAGGCTTATTTTTGTATTATTTTGCAGCAACCTACTTAAAATTATGAAAGTCTAAAATATCTTTCTATGTTTTGGGCTAGTAAGGGAATTAAGTACCCTTACTGTTATTCTTTCCCCATTTTTACTGCACACTGCTTGATATTTTATTATAATTATTATTTCTGAAAGTTTAGTTCTAATATATAGTCTAACACACACTGATTGCAGTCTATTTATGTTATATTAATCCTGTTTACCTGGCTGTAAGTGAGATGGTAACTCTGATAGACCCTGAGTCTTCTAAGCTTGCTCACACTGTCTGCTTGCTTCACTCCCCTCCTAACCCCGCAATTCCCCAGCCACTCCCCAGACTCCTTCATTTATTCAGCCTATTCCCTGCCCTCCCTCTCACTTAACCTCTCACACTTAAAGACCCATATCCCACTTTCTTCCATAACAAGATAACATACTGAATTTCCCTATACCATTAAATTTATTGTTTTAAAAATGTCAAAGAAACATCTTTCTTCATGTTCAGATTGTTTCGACTGCTGCCCATCTCATCCAAGCACTCACCACCTTTAAACTTCCTCACCTTAAACAAATGCATTTCAACATCATTTACCCTAAAGTCATTATACTGTCTATAACTTCCTCTTCACTCTACTCTCTAGTAGCCCTACTACAAACCCTTCTGCACTCCTCCCATCCACTTTTGTCCTATACACTCCTCATCCCATTTTATACATACACAACCCAACCACCACATCTGTCATCCATCTACCAATAAACACCTCCTACAACTTCCCAAATTCCTCATAAAATTCCTACCTATATTTCTCCTATTACTCTTATGTAGCAACATCTTGTCAAATCCAGGCCCAAACACCTGATCCTGTTTTCTTATTAATGCAGAAAGCATTAAAAATAAAATAGACCAACTAAGCTGTCATGCCTGTTCACAATACCCAAGTCACTGCTATCACTGAAAACTGGCTAAAGCCACAAGATCCCTCCATTTACGACTTTCTCCCAGACTATAATTACTTTCTTGATACCAGGCAATGATTAAGGCAAGGAGGATTTCCTCTCCTTTTTTAAGTCAGACATCAACATACAACTCCTTTTCTCAAAGTAATGCCTCTTCAAATTACCTCCCAAATTGGTTACTAACACAAATCCACTGTCCATTCAGTTCTCTTATTTTTCTAGCTGTTGCCTATCTCCCTTCTGCTACTTCATTACAAAAGCTTAGTAACCTGCTGAAGGACATAACCTCCTCTGTTCACAACATTAAAAATCATATTATTTTTGGTGACTTTAATTTTAACCTCCTTGGCCCTTCACAAAACTGCATACTTGAACTTCTCAATATATTTAATCTGACACAACTTGTCTCTGAATCCACCAGACCCAATCTTTCCTCATTACATCACTCACTGCTTGACCTAATAATCACAAACAACCTCTCACTTATTCCTCATATCTCTGTCCACCCTTCCAACCTAAGTGATCATTGTCCTATAAGCTTCAACATCCACTTTGATTGCAGAACATCCCCTCAAAAACTCATTACATTCTGTTATAACTATGAAGTAAACATAACCAAATTAAAACATATCTATCTTCTCTCAGCTAAGATCCTATGCTCTCCTTCTCAGACCCTAGCAATGCTGCCCATCTCTTCATTCAACTTCTCTGTGATCTACAAGACTTATTCTTCCCTGTAGTCTTAAGATTGTACAAACCGAAGAAAAACACATGGCTCACTTAAGAACCCAAAAGTATCACATCAGTCAAACCTTTTTCACTTCCCTAAACAATTCTGGCCAGAGATCAACCAGTTAAGAAGTCATAAAAGTCTTTCAAAAACTCACTCTTCCTCCTCCTCTTCCCTCTTCCTTAGACTTTAGTACTCACTTCTCTCCCCTACCCTCCACCAGATCACATATTTCATTCCCTCACTCAGTCTCTCTCTGACCTCCCCTTTGTACTCCCCTCTTCTACTTTAAATAGATCATAACCAAAGCTATTATACATCTCCTTGAAAACCTAAAACTTGACTCACCTATAGGCACAGACACCATCTCCACCTGGTTCATATTAGGATATAGGGAGCACATTGTTACTCCTCTGATACATATCTACAACCTTTGATTAAATCAAAACTGTATGTCCAATATACTGAAAACAGCAAGAATGATACCTCTCACCAAAAAACCCAACCCAGAGTTACCCAGTGATTACTGCCCAATCTCCACCCTCCCAATCCTTGAGAAAATCTTATAAAAACAATGCTTCTCTCTTCCAAACAACATGGTTTCTAGTCTGGTCACAGCACATCCACTGCACTTTAGACATTCTGAGGTCATATCCTTTTAGCTATGGATGAAGGCCTCCTTGCTGGAGTCATATTTATAGACTTTAGCAGAGCTTTTGACCTGGTTGACCACCCAATCCTATTTAACCACCTCACTGACATTGGGATTAGCCCTGATGTTATTCTTGGGCTCCAAGATTACTTATTCAACTGACATTTCTCAGTAAAATTTAGCAGCAGTTCATCAGCTACTACTTACTTACTTAAATGAGCTGCTCAAGACTCCATACTGACCTCACTTCTTTTCTCCATTTTTGCAAATATGCTTACATTCTGTGATGATAGGAGGTACTGCTAGCCATGCCAGGAGAAGTGGCAGTGGATTTTTGCCAGCTAGAATTTTGTAAAGAATTATATGTCCTGTATGCATGAAACTGATTTGTACAGATGCTTGTGTTTAAAATGTATTTGAAAAGTTGCATGTGTTAAAATGTATCCACAGTGCTTCTTACTGGAAAGCAAAGAATCATACATGCATTACTGTAACTGAATTAAATGTATATGTTTCAACAGCGAATACTGGCAAAGCAGAGGTTAATGGCAATCTAGCTGCAGCAAACTTTCCAATATATCTAAAATTAAATTACTTTATGGGTTAAGCCATAAAGATGTTATATCACAGTTTTGAAGGGAGCCAGAGATGCAATGTCTGCTAGAGAATAGGTCGCAGCTCCTGTAGGAAGAGTGAAATGGTTTTATAGTTTTATGACTTCCAGCAGTTGCCCCACATCTAAGCAAAGCTCTATATGTGCATATGGTAACATGTAGCTGCTAAAATCCTGTCAACTTCTAGTGTTGGAGTGTGTGGGAAACAGAGTCAGATGACCAGATGCGATGGCAACTCTGAAAGAATATTTAGATATTACTGTATATTGAGAAGTCTCTCAGTCAGACTGAACATTCTGCATTCTGTTTTGGTTCTGACAACAAGGACCACTCACCCACAAATTATCTCGCCTTGCTCTATTCAGTAAGTAACTCAACTAGGGAATAGTGATTTTTTTTAGATTAGGTATGAAAATATAATGAGATTAGATGAATCTTCTATAATTGTGTGAAACTTTCCATCGGTCTTATTTTTAATATCTCCTTGGCTGAAACTCTGGTGTTTACTGTAAATATATATTTACTGTTCTTTTATTATTTATTATTAAATATATTCAGACTTTTCACTGTGTCTGGTCTTTTTAGAAAATATTTAAGCTTTGAAAGTATTTGCACATATTTATTTGGTGATAACTCTGGCCACTCCTGAAAGCCTGGCTGTTTGGTTAACATTACCATTTGCATTAATATTAATTTCACTCAGTATAACTGGGTACCCTTGCAAGAACCTTAGGTAGCTGGCTTTGTAGTGTTTGGTGGCAGTGATAACTACCTTACAGTCAGGGCAGAGGGGGAATAACTAGTAAACCTGTGCCAACTTTTCCCAGGGTTGTGTGCAGATGTGTGCAAATCAACTCTCAAAGTGTGTGTGTGTCAGCTACTTGGAACAGGGACACAAAGCACTAGTTTCACAGACAGAGTGGTGGAGGACGTGGCTTGACCACTCAGCTGAGGACTTAACTCTGCATCTGTACAAGTGGGGAGTCTTACTGGGGACCTGGAGGGAAACAGATAGAGACACCTAAACACCAGGCTGAGTGGCTGCCCTGTGTGCTCTTAAGGGAACTTGTGCTTGATACAAAGAGGTCTGGATCCGGAAATAAGTGTATCCATTTGTATGCCAAGTGAACATCCATCTCCAGTGTCAGTGGTGAGGATTCAGGCACCTTGATTACTGAACTAATGTGGGGACATCACATACTGGTGTCAGTGGTGACATCACATATTGGGGGCAGTGGTGGGCATCACACACTCAACCTTCCCAATCTTCCAGTCTAACTATATGCCAGTGATATGGTTATTTGCCTGCCCAACTACAAAACCCACTCATTTCAGCATGATCTGTAAAATGATTTCTTCTATTTCATTAAATGGCTCAGTAGCAATAAACAGTTATTTAACTCCTCAAGAAGCAAATGTATGCTATTTGGAACCTGCACTGACTACCTTAATAATGCCATTGAGCAGGCTAACACCTTCAGATATCTAGGAGTCTGACTTGATCCCTCACTTAATTTCTGCTATCATTTTGAAAACACCCAGAAAAAGATAATCTCTGTCCTCTTTTGGGTCACCACAATCTCCTGTTTCTTCTACCATCCAAGAAGAAATGCTACTGGCAAAGAGATTCTTCTAGCCCATCTTGAGTACTGCCTAACTCTTGTAGCATCTGCCTCCAAAATAATCTCTACCACCATCCAAATAATTTCCAACTCTATTTGTCTCTTCATTACCCTTTCTCCAAAGTATGAACACCACTGTCTTGTACTAGCCAAAGCCAACTGGCTGCTGGTTCAGCAAAGAACCAATTTATTACTTGGCTCTCAGGTTTTTCTGCTCCTAAAATAAAACTCCAGCCGTTCTCTTTCCCCTAGCTTAGTTAGAGAGCCTCGTCATATAACCATAGATCTCATAGTCACTCTGGGCCTCTCTTGCAAGCACCTAAAACCATAATGCAGTACTCTAACTACTTATTATTTACAAGTGAATCCAGGCTCTGGAGGGATCTTCCCTCAAATCTTAAAGATCTCTAACTACTCCACCTTTAGGGCATAACGTAAACAGTATTTCACAGGACAAGGTGCATGTAAATGCTCTGTTTCAGGTCACACAACCTAGTCTCCCTAATCTTCAAAACATACTATCATTTTCACTATAGCATGTTGCCATGCTTACTGATTTAAATATTGTACCAAGTGGTTTCTGTTGATGACCTTAATAAATAATTTTTACTATTTTATATTAACTATGCCTTTATTTTAGTGTGCTTTTATTGTATAAATTTTTATTTTTTCCACTTTATGTGTGTTTGCATTCTGGACTGAGACTGAGATTGATCCAGTGGAATACTGTACTCCAGCTAACAAATTGTATAATTATAAATAAATAAATGTTAGAAAAAGTCAAATATGCATTATCTATAATGACAACAGGAAGAAACAAATTTATTTTATATTCTGCCACCATCATTTCCTGGTCAGTAGCAACAGATTTAACTGAGGGTGCTTAACATTTGTTAAGATTGGCTCTCGCACTATAGCAGCACTTAACTAGTTTGTCTTTTTTCCAGATACTGGAGCATAATCACCATACTCCATGCTCTACAATGTAGTTATGTTAATAACTAATGCTGTTGTGAGTTAGCATCATAGACAGGATCTGCTGCACACTTTGTATATATTGCAAACCATATCAGTGACTTCTTTAGTCCTTACTCCAACTTTATTCCTTACTCATTCAAACAGCTTTGTTCTGGCAGAATGATGTTTTAAATCATCTACTTTCCCTTTAGTGAGCAACAGCAGGGGATATTTGTTCTGTGTATTTGAGCATTGTAGTAATATAACTTCAGATCTATCAGAAACCTTCTCATTGTAAAATAGTCAAACATGACGTCCAGCCTCCTGATTAAAAAAAGAATTACATCTAAACATATCAAGAAAAGGTAATGTTCTTTTTTGTATTTTTTTCTATAGACCCAGATCTTAAATACAGTAAGACAGTCTATAGTGCTGCATATTATTCCCCACATAAACTTTTTTATGTAGATGAAACATCGCATTTTAAAAAGTGGACAGTATTTATGAGAGAGTACAATTCTGTATTTAAGTGTAGATTAGTAGAATACCACAGATTTAACCGAGTCTACTTTAATTAAATGAAAGCAGAATCCATCGAATATAAATCCGTCAACACATAAACAGTGAAACGCGATAATGTCGAACACGCAAAACCGCAAAATTTAAACATCAAAACCGCAATAGTCAGCCAACCCCACCGCCTGTAACATACTACCTACACAAACACAACAAAAAATACATACATACACTAACCAAAACCCTACTACTAACCCTAAATTAAAGCACCAAAACCCCACGTGTAACCCTACACTAAACCCCACATACACAACTATCTATGCACTACCCTTAACCCCCCCTAACCCTATGGTCCATAACTACCACACACTTACCCTACAGAACTATACCCACACAAAGTAAATATTCTACACACATACACTTAAAACCCTACACGAAACCTTACATACATTGCCTATCTATGCACTTACCTTAACCCGCACCCTAACTCTAAGGTCCGTAACTATCACACACTTGCCTTACGGATCTATACCGCAGACGGGCCAACTATGACAATTCGACATTTCCGATTTCGCTATTTAGTGCATTCGACATTTCCGCATTTTGCTGTTTATGTGTCGACAGATTCGTATTCGACAGATTCTGCTTTTGTTTAATTAAAGTAGACCCGATTTAACCAACAAAGGCATGGCTTAAGCAAGAATGAAAATAATCTACACAAAAGGCATAAGTAAATAATAGTGTACCATTGCAAAAAAATGGCATTTTATTTTTAGGCCATGGTTTAGCATTTGTTAATTAATTTTTGTGTTTTTATTTCCTTATGTTTATTCATGTGTTAGTATAATATAGTATTTTCTCTCCCCTTTGGTTTGTGAAAGTTGCATGGGGGTTCACTATTTGAGCTGCTTGTGCGTTTCACACATTAGTATCTGGTAAGTTGATGGCAGGTTTCTAAAATTACTGCTTCATAAAATATTTACTGACTCTATGTATTTCTTATGATCTGGATTAAGTGCCTGGTTACTAACACAACCATATTTTTATCTATTGCAATACAAGTTATCATGCAACTTTTATGCTATATCCATGCACTGCCATGTTTCTATCTATTTTATTTCTAGCTATCATGCAACATTTATACTATAACCCCTGCACTAGGGCATATGAGAGAGCCCAATATAGCATTGCTCTTATCAAATTCAGCTATAATATGCAAATAACTGAAGCAAACATGGCTGGCTGATGCCTTAAATCTAGAACCTATGATTTTGCTACATATTTCAGTAGTTGAGTTTTACTTGAACTTCTAAATAGCCATTTGTATACAATAGCCTCACTGACTATCCATTCTTACCTATGCCTCTCAACTGTCCAGATTTTCACAGACTGTTTAGATTTTCATGTCAAATTTTTACTCTGTTCCTCATAAACGTTGTGGTTTTCTCACAAAACACTGAGGATTGAAGTCACTAAATAATGACATACATTTAAGTTTCAATCTTCATATCCTTCAGAAAATGCATCCTTACCAAAATCCTGTTTTTCTATCAACTGTTTAAGTTTATAAGAGCAATATTTAAAATCTGTCCCTGTTTTGGGGCCTTTGTTCTGCCCCCCACCATTATTTTAATCTTTGTCTAGATTTCTTGCTCTAGGTTGAGAAGAATGTTCTTATCTGTCCTTACACAAATTTTAGACAGCAGGACTTGCTAGCTTTTGTAATAAATGAGAATGTTCATTTTTAATGAATAGCTGAGTGCAATCCTGCCCATATGATAGGCTGGAACTGCAATCTTTACATTTTTTAACTAACTATGCACTGCACATTATTGGGAAAGATACATTTTGAATTGTTCTCTTAAGAAAACATCAAGATGGAAGGTGCAAGTTACCTATGGGTGGACAAAGATTGAATTCTTGAGCATTATTTGCCCAAAATCCAGCCCACCAAAGAACAGAGCTCCTCCATAGGAAATTACTGTTAGAGAGTTGTGTCGACAGTGATGCCCTTTTATGAGGGATTTCTTCCTTCTTTGAATTGGTGTTACCATAGAGGTGGTATACATAAGTTTGGAAGTGTATGGTGGGGCAAGGCCCCCACATTGGCACTGCAAACTCTTTTAAAAAAGTATTTTTTGCATTTTTTTTGGGGGGGGGGGATTGTAGTTCAGGGATTTTGATCCTTAGCAACCTTAACTTTGTCCACTCATAGGATGGTACATAGGGTCAGCTGCAGTTCATTATTTTATTATTGTAAAAATTAGTGTACAAAAAGGAAATGAGTATTATGTGGTTATATTTTTACAGTGATTTTTATTCTGATATTGAAAAAGGAGTAGATGGTTGCCATTTGTTTCCATTTCCATTGTAAGAGATGCCATTGTGAAACTCACTGATGTCCCACTCACCACACTGAGCAAGGAGAGAGTTATGGTCATTTGCCTATGAGGGACCAAGATCCATCAGATCAAGCACATACCAAGTCATTGAACCACAAGCACCAGTATGATTTAGTTATAGTCTATGTGGGCATAAATGACCTGAGAGAATGTGTGTGTGTGTGTGTGTGTGTGTGTGTGTGTGTGTGTGTGTGTGTGTGTGTGTGTGTGTGTGTGTGTGTGTGTGTGTATGTGTGTGTGTGTGTGTGTGAGTGTGTGTGTGTGTGTGTGTGTGTGTGTGTGTCATGTGACATTGTGTGCATGTGTGTGTGTGTGTGTGTGTGTGTGTGTGTGTGTGTGTGTGTGTGTGTGTGTGTGTGTGTGTGTGTGTCTGCATATGTGTCTGCAATTATTGCATATATGGAGTAACAGAACTGTGGAGCAATGCTGAAATGATTCTGGCTTGAAGCTTTATTTGGGGATAGTGGTGACAGTGCAACATCTGTGGGGTGTCCTGAGTTCACATGTGCCAGTAGTTTCTGTACCTCTTAGCCATTACAGCACTGTTTTGGGGAGAGGGAGACAAAGCCCCAGTGTTCGCTAACATGTGTAATGTTTGTGTGTGTATCTGCTAGTCAAAGTATAATGGATAGCAAGATTTGCAGCTATGGACTGACAAGTGCTGACAAGGTGAAGGGTAGCAGGTGTCATAAGACTGGGTTTGGAGACAAGTGTAGTGATGTTGAACAGACTGATCGTATATCATTGTTTTGTGTGTGTGTGTGTCTGTGTCTGTGTGTGTGTGTGTGTGTGTGTGTGTGTGTGTGTGTGTGTGTGTGTGTGTGTGTGTGTGTGTGTGTGTGTGTGTGTGGTGTAAAAGAACTATGGAGTAAATCTGTACTGACAGCTGCTTGCTGCCTTGCTGAAGGGTACACTTATGTAAGTGCAGTGAACTGGCTCCAGTAATTAAGGATGGGAGTCCTGAGCTGACATTCATCAATCATTTTTGTTTGCCAAAGCCATTGCTGTAGCATTTTACAGAGAGGTGGTAAAAGCCTCAAAGTTGGCTGGTATGTTGTTTGGGTGGCTGTGTGTTTGTGGGGAGTGGAGGTGTGCCTTTGTAAGTGTCATGTGAATATTATGCATTATGAGATGGAGAGGTTAAGAGTAAAATTGTACTCATTGTGGTCCCCAAAGATTTCATCATTGCTTGATTGAAACATATACATTGCCCTGTGTTTGTCAGTACATTGATTGATTACCCTGTTTGGAGTATGGTATCACTGCTACAGCAGCTGTTACTGTTTCAATATATGCATGTCACGAAGTATGTACATATGATTGTCTGATTCTGGGTAGCTGCAAAGGAGAACAGATGAGTAGGAGTATTAGATCACTTATCAGCATACTCCACAAGTGGCCTTAATTTTGGCTTGTATTTTTGCTCTGTCATACTACAATCCATAATGCTTTTTGAAAAAGGTGTTGGATCCTTATAAGCAAATAATGACATTCACTGCTATTAAAGACTTTTTTCTTCAGAAAATGAATGATAATTTATGTAGTCTTATTTTTGTGAGCTTACTAAATTCATAGTTTTGCTATTATTTTCAAAAATATTTGATTTGGAAGTTTTCTCCATGGGTCTGTTGCTGAGTGGATGAGAGATATACTACAAGTATACAACTAAGACAAACTACATACAGCAATAGTAACAGAAAGCACTGGGTCACATGCATCAGAGGCTTGGGAGGTCATTGTTAAGAAGAAACCAAAAGCTGTTTCATTATAATGTAAAGCTTGGAATTGAATACCATAGTTCAGGTTATGCTATAACAGAATAACTATGCAAAGATAACCATGTGAGCAGCCAGAATGCAATTCAAATTGAATATTTTAGTGTGCACATTTTAAGAATGGATAGATTGTTTTAAACTCTGAATTGATGCATGTGCTTTTTGTTTATAATTAATTCCTCAGAAATGCTATTCAGAAGTGAAGAGACATGTGAGAGACAGTTTTAGTGGCACACCGGGCTATAATTTGTCTGATGTTAATGGTCATGTAAAGTTGACTAATTTGTTGAAGCTAGCCACACCTGTAAATGTAAGACTCAGGCTTATTGAAGGAGGGGGGAATGGGAGGAGTAACTTGGTCAGGAAATGAAACTCGCAAAACTGCTCTATATAAAAAGTCTTTTTTATCTCAGTAAATAGTTGACACTTTTGCAAGCTTCTTTCAGATAATTTGTAGCACATCAGTAGGAAAAACATTTGTAAAACACAGTGCAGACCAGTCAGTGACACATGATCTGTATTATCTCAAACTAGACAGTTTTTTCAGGTGTTCCATTCTAAGTAAATGGAAGTGCAGTCTGACAACAAATGGTAGGGCTACTTATTCTCAGAATCGGTGCACTCATAATGCATTATGGGACAGATTTACCTTTCAGAAGAAATCAGGATGTCTGCCTCCATGAAGACAAACAAAGATATATATATATATATATATATATATATATATATATATATATATATATATATATATATATATGTATATATATATATATATATATATATATATATATATATATATATATATATATAAGCATTTATTTTGCTGCAGGCAACTTTGAAAGGTGTAGCAATTCATGTCAAGAGCTGCAGTGGTAAAGTGGTTAGCGTTGTTGCCTCACAGCAAGAGGTTCTCCCATTTGATTCTCGGCTGGAGGTCCTTCTGTGTGGAATCTGCATGTCCTCCCCATGGTCAAGTGACATTTAAAGACATGCAGGTAGGTGTGTGTGTGTGAATGGGTGTGCCTTCTTTGAAGGTTGGGCGTCGGGCTGGAAACTCGGCACTGTAAAAATCCACTGCCAATCATAAGTGGACCAGAGTTCTGCTGTGGCGACCCCTATCCGGGAAAAGCCGAAAGACATTACTAGCAATTCTTGTTGAGGTAAAAAGTACCTGTTTTTAATCATTGGCGTATAGTGGTCCTTTAAATAATCAATGTATCTGTCTTTACCTCAGCTCCATATCTCATATCAGGTTTCCTTTTAGCCTTATTTGTTGCTGCTTTGCTCTCAGATGACTATCCTTGACTTCTCTACATTAAATACTAGTTCATTTTCTAATTTAGGTTTTCTGACCCTTTATCCTGTCATATTTCTTTGTGGAAGGCTACTGTAGTATACAGTACAAGTGTTATTGAGAAATATTAATTGATTCCTTATTTAATGTATAAACTGAATTGATAGCAGTATGCTGCTTTATAGTGTGCACTGTCACTCTTGGACCACCTTCTTTATGTAATATAAATATATGAAATTATTTGTTTTTGTTTTGAATTTCTGAAGAATAAATTGTATAGGCATAATGTAGTCAATATTAAGTTATTTTAAATTGTTGATAATCCTACTGTTACACAGTAGTCTCTTTTAATTTGCATTGTTGACAGCTTTCTCATCTGTAGATTCATAGTGTTTTGCAGTACTTTACATCCTCTAAACATCTCTTCAGTAACTGCAGTCTAGAGTAGCACATTCCTTGTGCTTCCAAAGCATGTGTTAGACTAATGTTCCTATGACATAATATTATTCCATGGACAACATAACAGATAAAGACTCCTCCTGCAGGTGTTGTAGTTGTTTCCTGCTACGCCTCTGTCCCACCCCTGATTCCCTACCACTCATTACATTACATTTATAGGAGCTATTCTAAACCTAGAACTCCACCTATGTCCCATATAACTATAGCGATACCCAGGGCACAAGAATACACACACAGTTCTTAAACCACCAGTCTGCATTTAAGCACATTAACTTTCTTTCCTCTCTTATATTTGCTAACCGCAGTGATTGTAACTTATGTCACCCACCTCACTTCGCTATCTACTACTACACCTCCAATATTCCTACCCCAGTGTTCTTGCTCCTCTTTCTCTGTCATATCTCTGTACAAAGCTACATACCATGCTTCTCTTAAAGCTCACCGCATCCTTACTCTTCCTGTTTTATGAACTTACAAGTTACCATACATCACTCAATCTTGTGCACATTTCTCCCACTATGTGTTCCACCTCTAACCATTCAAATCACCCCACTTCACCACTAATCACTTCCAGTATATACAAAGACTCATCCAATCTTTACTTCAAATACAAATTATTAAACCCTCACAGTCACCACACCAAACTAAAACTAACTGTTGCATTTAAACCAAAACAAGCTTACCCAAGATATCCACTTTTCTCTCTCTTACTATGCTGTGAGGATATTCATCCCATCCCCAGCCCCTCCTCCCATTCTGACTCCCCAGTAGTTTCCAAAACTAATCCCAAACCAAACACCCTCACCTATTCAGCCCACCTATCTCCAAAATAGGGACCACACCACCATCACCAAAACCATCAAACCAAACCCATCTATCTCAAACTCACCTAAAGAGCTTAAATTGTTTTCCTTAAATATATGTAGTATCTATAATAAAATTTCAGAACTCCAAGCTTGGATCTCCCACAATACACCAGATATTCTTGCCATAACTGAGGCATCACTAAAATCCCACATACTTGACTTTGAAATATCGCTCCTTGGTTATAATATCATTGAGATTGATAGAACTCAAATAAAAGGTGTTGGAGTAGCTTTATTATACCCTGACTATCATGAAATCCTACCCGACAACAAACCTATTCCCAAATTTCATAATACTTTTCTCCTCATCTCATATCTTAAACTAAACAACCATAAGCAACTATGCATTATAGTTCATAGGTTCATAGGTTCATACTAGGCTATCTGCCCGAGGGTATTTACAAGCTTTAGTATGGGGAACTATACCCATTATAGTACTCTATATTCCCCCAAATAATAATGCTACAACCATGGGAAACATCCTAAACTGGATTTCACAAACAATTTCTAATGAAAAAATAATCCTAGGTGATTTTAATTTCGATTGGCAGATTATCTCCACAAAGTATCCATCAACTAGCTTGAACCTGTTTAGACTGACATAACTCATTTCCTTCCCCACATTATAAGTTCTGAAAAAACAGTGGCTCAATTGTCAAGTGGATATTGGTGTCCGATTCCACTAAGTATGTCTCCAGTGGCACCTTCTCTAATGTTTTCAGTGATCACCTCCTTGTTTATGCAAATAGACTCGGTACCCATCATGTCAAACAACACTTATTTAGAACTTCCCATAACCTCACTAATTTTAACCCTAATACATGTGGCAGCATTCTAAGCTCCTTTAACTGGTGTATCATGAAAAATATTCTTCTTGAGGAAGCTGTACACAAATTTAACTTACCTGTCCTGAAAACCCTCAGTAGTCTGTCTGCAGCTAAAACAAAAAGAATAAAAAATAAACATGATAAATCAGCAAGCAAAGGAGAGTAGTATTGCTTGAACTGAATTCATCCTCAAGTCATGGTGAGAACCTTCATGATGTAGACCCTGTTTTTCACAAAATCTCACCAAGATGACACTGATATATAGACTGTGTTTTATATAGCATATACCATGGACAGAAGTAGGTTGAAAAATAAAAAAGACAACTGACTGCACAAGATGCAGGATAAAAAGTGCCCAATCCTGGTTCCAGGACTGGAAAAAAATGACAGTGTAGAATCCTCAAGACATGAAAACATTCCTACAATGGGGCTAGGCCAGGCTTAGGCGGAGGTTGTCCCCCCTGTTTTAGAAGGAAGTAGTAGTCCACAAAAATTGCAAAAACTGATAGACCAAAAAATAGCCATAAAGAGGATAGAGTGGACTATTGAGGATAAGAAAGAAATTATGTATTGCTACTATTAAGTAAGAAGCCCAGAATTTCCAGACAGAAGATATACAAAAAAGATTAAAAGAGAAATTAGAGAAAAGAAAAATACTTGCACAAGAAAAAATGCCAAAAGCGCCAAATAAAAATTTGTGTTCATTAATACAACAGCTTTATGAAAAAAATCAAATAGGCCAAGAAACATTAGGCCATTTGGAGAAAGAAGTGACAGAGGAAGTGTGAAAATATAAAGAATAAAATCTGGAGATTTTTTAAAGGTATAAAAAAGAAATATTGACATGGGAAAGAAAGAGAGATATGATATGGTGCAATATTTACATAAAGGAGAAAGACAAATGAATCAATACAAAACAAGCAGCCCCAAAGATATTTGAAGAGAAATGTAGGCAAAGCCATCCAGATATCAAAAAATTCATAATACAAAAAAATAAGTTCACAAACAGGAAATGGAGAACAGTAGGTTAGTGAAGTAGGAGTTAAAAAAAATAGAAGCTGAAGTTATGGAATACCTGCGAAGTGAAGGATTTAGTGTAGAAAGTCTAACACAGGTTATATCACAGCATGATGGAATGAGTTCCCCCAAGTAAGGAGAAACAGGAAGAGCAGAAAACATCTGAAGAAGAAATATGGATGTGGGAAGGAAAAAAAGATCTAATATGGTGCACTGTTTATGCAAAGTTGAAAGAAAAACTAATCAATACAAAAAGAGCAGCACCAAAGATATTTGAAGAAAAATACAGTTAAAGGCATCTGGATATGGAAAATTTTACAGTAGAAAAAATAAGAAAAGAAAGAGGAAAAGTAGAGAAGAGGATTAGTAATGGAGAAATTAAGAAAAAGAAACTGAGGTTATGGAGTACCTGCGAAGTGAAGGATTTAGTGTAGAAAATCTAACTCTGATAACATTACAGCAGGATAGAGCAATGGATCCATAAATTAAGGAGAAACCAGTGGAGCAGGAAACATCTGATCAGTTGCCATAGGGAGATACCTTGGAGCCTTCCACAGGAAACCAACAGAAAAGTTTAGTCGGAGTTGCAGAGCAAGGGAAAGAACAGGAAACTGGCAACTCTGATGCAGTCAGTGTTGTGGAGTGATAGGCCAGTGAGTTACCATATGAAAGAGCAATGGATGAGACAGGATGAAGCTGAAGAGAATGTGACACAGGAAGATGCTCTGGAGCTTTCTGTAGTACGCCTGCAAGAAATGAAGAACAAAGAACATGCCCACGCTTTAGAAGAAAATGATCTAAGAAGAGAGTTGCTTGATTTAGTAGAGATGGACAGACATATCAAGATCAATAAACGAAATAGACTACAGAAAGTCAATAAAACACCAAAAGATACAAGTATGATAAAACAAATGAACAGTAGTTAGGGCTGTTCATAGAAAATCATGTGATATAACAGAAGTAAATAGGATACATTACTGTGTAGCTAAATTAATATCAGATAAAGTCTTACCACAAAAACACAGGGCAGTAAGGGAAAGGAAGGGTAAAAATCAAATGCCATCATGGAAGTATCAAATAGAGAACACTATAAAGCAATTAAAACAAGAAGCATCACTGTTAGAAGAGTACAGAAGAGGGAACAGATCAACAAAAATACTCGGATAGATAGACGTGATAAAAACAATGTGCAGTATCAGAACAGATCAAGATCTATTGTGAACTATCGCAAATGATAAACTAAAAATATCAACACAGAAAATCTCAGGAGATATGCAAATAAATATTAAGAAAAAGTGCAAAATAAGCAATTTATTGATGACACAAAACATGTTTATAGAGGTTTGGAAAACAAAGCAAAAGCAATTGAAACACCACAAAAAAAAAAGAAAAAATAGATACATTTTAGGGAAATATCTATGAAGATCCTGTGGAACATAACATAGATGTTGAATGGATAGAAGAAATAAAAGAAATAATAAGGAGTGCAAATGTACAGGATATGAAATGGAATGAAGTAACAACCAAAGAGATTGAAACAAAGTTAAGAAAAGCTCCTATCTGGAAAATCCCAGGCCCAGATACCGTACCTAACTTCTGGCTAAAAGTATTATCTTTACATGAGGATTTAGCCGTGAGTAAGAACTATTTATATGTGCACCCCAAACAGACACCATCCTTGTTAACAACAGGAAAAAACAATACTCCTTCTTAATGGTGAACCTGCAAATTATCCTAAAAGCTATAGACCAATAACTTGCCTTCCAAATGTATAAATTATGTACTGGAACTGACACAGAGTTTATAGTCATTTAGAAGAAAACTCAATCATAGCAATAGGACAAAAGGGTAACAAAAGAAAGTCATTTGGGACTAAAGTCATAATGGAGAACTGTAAAAAAGGGAAAGATTCTAAGTATGGCATGGATAGAATACAAAAAAAGCTTTTGACAGTATTCCACATCCATGAATAAAACAGTACTTAAAAATGAATAAGATACACCCTACACTGATTAATTACATTACAGCAATCATTACATTACAGCGACCATGAAACAGTGGCAAACCACCATGAAACAGTGGCAAACCACTCTGCACTTAAGTCATGATAAAGGACAAATTATTATTCCAGGGATAAAAATTCAAAGGTGGATATTCCAGGGTGACTTTTTGTCACCGCTGCTCTTTTTGTTTACTTAACAGATTAGGTCACGGCTACAATATGACTCCCATAACAACACTCAGACTTGTGAGAGATGCACTTATATATCCAAATTGGAAACCACTCACTTTCTAGCCAAGACCAGAATAGCTGGTCAAGAGGTGAAGGTCAACACTTGCACCACACCACATGGGATATATAGCCCTCCAGAACACACTGCCTTCACATAAAAATGCAAACTGCGCACCCACCTTCATGGAGGCTCTCAATAAAAATCTACCCAAATAGCAGAGACCTCCACGGCAGAAATGCATTCGACCACCACAACACAACACTAATCACGAGACACATAACTCTCCTAAACAGTGTGCCACTCAACCAAAGCCCCTAAGGCAAAACAGCATTCCCAACACACTAGTCATAGGTGACTTGATAGTGAGGCACACTGAGATGTCCCACTCACTAGGTTGAATAAGGAGAAAGTAACAGTCATCTGCCTGACAGGCACTAGGATCTGCCACATAACGCACACACTCAGGTCCCTCAATAACAGGTACAGATATGACTCTGTCATTGTACATGTGGGTGTAAATGACCTGAGCTCTCGGATTATGTAACCCAGGCGGGTATGACCCTAGCCCCAGCAGCATCCTACCATCACCCAAAATGATACCACAATACAAGCAGAAAATGATTGATTTCAACTATTGGCTAAGATTCTAGTGTCATTCTAAGGGGATCCAGTATCTGTCTGCCTGGGATGACATGATTGACAAACCTCGATGCTTTTCCAGAGATGGCCTGCATCTGTCACCCCTGGGCTTCCGGATACTGGCCAAGGTTCTTGCCACCCCTATAGTGGATTTTTTAGGCGGTGTTCCAAAGACCAAATTACCACCGTAACAGCTACAAACAAATGCAATCCGAGGGTAATGCTGCTCAATGCTAGATGTCTAAATCTCAAAATGCACTCACTCAAAGCACTCCTTAAAATGGAGAACATCGGCATTTGTGCCATAACAGAGACCTGGTTCAAGGCAGCAGAAAGCACCCCTGCACTACCAGGCTATAACTCATTCCCCACCTTTTGGCCCCAGAACTTGGACCGAAGCTCAGAGATATGGTTGTCCATGGTACGTTTACCATGCCAGCCTCAAGATTAGTTAGAGCTCCATCTATAAAAGGAATGATGAAATGTGGTAGATGCAATATATGTACCCACATTGCAACTACTTTCCATAAAATGAATGGTATAAGATTTGAACCTAGAGGCACATTCTCTTTTAAAAGTAAGGGAGTTATATATCCTCTGAAATGTCTCTGTCACCTATATTATATAGGTGAAACAAAAAGAGAGTTCAGAATAAGGTTTATGGAACATTTAAGAGATTTAAAAAATTGTAGGGAAGACAAAATAATTGCTATGCACTTTAAAGCATTTCATGAAAGCAATGCTGATTTATTACAATCTACAATTTTAGAAAAAATTGAATGCATGGATGCTACAGATGAATTATTGGAACAAAAATTATTGTAAAAAGAAGTATTTATAAATTAAAGTATAACACATTGATACCTAAAGGTTTGAACAATGAATTGAATTGGAAATGTTTGCTTTAAAAGTTGAATGTTTAATATATTGATGAAATATAATGAGAACTGTAATATATAAGGAGTGTCTTTTTGTAACTTTTTTATTCCATGAAGTTGGTTACACCAAGGCGCTAGAATAAATTTTTCTTTTTTTAGTATATGGTTTCTCTTTTTTATAAGAACAACATTTGGTATCCTGTTGTAGTTTTGGGATTTTGTGGAAGTGAAAGTGTTGTAAGTTATCCAGGATGTCTTCGGATCCTAATGTGGATGTCCCTCGACCATTCCGAGAAGATGTTTTGTCTGCCCTAGGTGCATCTGGAGGTTTGGGCTCTCAAATGGGCTCACAAAAGACCATGGAACATTATTTAAATAGTTACACACATGTTACTGGGCAAGTTCTAGAAGGCCGTCCAGTAAGTCAAGGTACTGGTTCACTTTTTGAACTGGTGGTTAATGAAAGAGCTAAACAAGTGACTGGTCCTTTGTTTCAGTAGGACATATGCTGAATGCCCTCGGATAAAGGGAAATTTGTGAGAAATTTGAGAACTACTTGAAAAGGAGACAAAAACGTATTTGAATATATTGGGCTTACAACGGTATATAGAATTGGACATTACCCCCAGGGGCCTTCACTTTGTTAAAAATCCCAGTACACCATTTAATCTAGACTGCCCAGTAGAACAACAGTTCCAAGAATGGTGGTTAAAAGCCTCCCATAAGTGTGTAATAGAATGGTTGCACATATTATTGGAGATGGATCAAGTAAAACACACAGAAATTTAAAAACAAGAACTGACTTCATTGTCTCAGACTTTAAGTAGTTCGCTGCAGGCACAAAATAATACTAATTTGGTGGAAAGGCTCAACAAGAAACTGTTTTTGCTGGAGACTGACATAATTGAGTATAAAGAGACCAAATTAATCAGGGACATCAATGATTATGAAGCAGAGCGCGCTTTTATATTACAGACCAAAAGAAAGCCGAGAAAGCAATGACATCAGCATGTGACCTTTAAAAAAATGGCATCAATTTCTTTCATGTCTTCTGAGGGCAGCAGTCACTACAGCATCAACAATAATGAAGATTTTCCGAATTTGCCTCATCCACAGAGACCTGACTAGTATCATTGGACGTTTTGTGGCCAGGGAGAACAGCACCAGCAACAGCAGCAATATCAACAGTGGCAGGGTCAGAAATGGAATCGGAATGGAGGATACAATAGATATAGTTCGAATGGGGGCAAAAAATGGACTTTAAACAGGGACAAAGTACAGGAGAATATCACAATAAAAGATTCAGATGCTAAGGTATGTTCTGAATCAAATATAGTATTACATTTTTCTCAATGTGAGTTGTTAGAGAAACAAATAGCTGTACTAAATCTTGGTTTGAAGTTCGTGCCTACGGTAATATCAAGAAGCCACATATTAAACAGAAAATGTTTAGGTTTATATGCAAATTACATTTGAGGCATCATTTTTCCATGCATTTGAATGAATTTTTTAATGTGATAGAAATGTATTGTCTAATAGTGATTCTGACACAAGCTTTTTTTTCATGTTGTGAGTAGGGTTGCCACCTTTTCAAATGGCCAAAGTGGGACATTTTCCGTACAAACATCAGATTTTACAGGCCGATACATATCCACAATCAGTACAAAGGATATAACTTAACTTTTTTGCCTAAATAAAAACTTATTCTTATGGCATTTTAGTTGCTTATTCTGTTTCCTATAGCATTTAGGTATTTTAGATACAGAAATGCAACTATTACATAAAATATAGGAAATAATTTTGTCCTAAAATCTCAGGACATTTGCCATTTTTTAAATTTTTTTGTCAGGACACAACTGCCCAAAGAGGAACTGTCCCTCACAAAGTGGGACAGGTGGTAACCCTAGTTGTGAGGATGATAATGAGTTTTTATATAATGAGAGCTGTCGCATCACAGTAAGACGTCCTGTTCGATTCTCAGCTAAAGCGTCTTCTGTGTGGAGACATGCATAAATGGGTGTACCTTCATTGAAGGTTGTGCATCAGGGCTGGCAACTCGGCATGTAAAAATCTACTGCCAATCATTAGCAGACTGGAGTTCCGCTGTGGCGACCCCTAACCGGGAAAAGCCGAAAGACACAACAACAGCAAGTGATGTGGAAAGCTTGAATGCTTATTGTAAAATAGATGTATCTGATATTCCATCACTAAGTAAATTCATTCCCCCTTTTGATAATATGTATGTATCTCACTTTCATTCTATGATTAATTTTGATGGTGACAATATCTGTATAGAAGTAACAAAAGGCAATATAAATTATAATTTGACTTTAAAAGAGTGGCAAGGAATAAAAGCATTGTGTAGCAGGAATGAACTAGTAATAAAGCCCTCAGATAAGGGCAATAAAATAGTAATTATGAATGTTCTACAATATTATAGAATGTGTATGGAAGACTTAGAGAATACTGAAGTTTATGTAAAATGTGAAAGAAAGGAATATGATCAAGCAATACTTAAATATGAAAAAATGCTGGATAGCAGTGTTAGGTTGGGCTACTTTACAGAGAAGGATATAAAGGAAACATTGTTTAACAGGAATAGTGAGAAAGCTGTTTTTTTCTGTTTGCCAAAGATTCATAAGAGGTTAGACCCCCCCCCCCCGGTAGGCCTATGGTATCTGCATGAAAATATTTTTTTGCATAACATCAGTTTAGTGTTACACAAAATTTTGATTCCTTATGCACAAAAATCGTCAGCTTATGTACAGGACAGCTTTGATTTTTTGGCTAAAATCTCTTCAATAACGTGGAATAAAAATAAATATTGGCTGGTTTTAGATGTTAAAAGTTTATATACCAGTATCAAACATGAGGATGGTATAAAGGCCATTAAATACTTTATGGGAGATGGCCCTTTTTCTTATTTTGTTTCTGATTTGGTAGATTTTTGTTTAAAAAATAATTATTGCTATTTTGATAATGAATTATATAGACAAAAACAGGGTACAGTGATGGGGCAGCTTTTGCCCCCATGTACGCAAATATTTTTATCGCCTTTGTTGAGATTTCTTTTTTGTTCAAGTTAGATTTTATGCAGAAATATGTGAATTTTTATTATCGTTACATAGATGATTTGGGTTTTGTATGTGAGAATGGTTGGGAGGAAGTAGAGAATTTTGTGACAGAATTACATAGAAATCCATTTGGTTTGGCCTTTGATGGCTTACAAAAGGATGACAAAGTTGTATATTTAGATCTCATATTAGAAGAAAACAGTATTGGGAAAATCGTTACAAATATTCATAGGACGTTTACAGGTGGAAGTCAGTATCTTTGGGCCACAAGTTGCCATCCACCCCATGTTTTAAAGGCTTTACCTTATGGTGAGATGTTACGTATTTCAAGGCTGTGTAGTGATAACACTTTGTTGACACAAGAGGTGAATGAGACGATTAAGATGTTTATAGCAAGAGGTTATGACATCAGTGACATACAGGAAGCCCAAAATAGGGTTTGGAAAGAAGTAGAAGGGTTAAGGTCTAGCAGGGGGAGTACAAGACCAACTTTTTTGACCTGGACTAATAAAGGAGAGAATAAAACAGTAGACCCTGTATATTTTGTAATGGGTTATAATATCAAAAGTGGGGAAATTAAAGAAGTAATAGAATACTATTGGAAGTATTTAATACAGGATAAGTTATTAACTAGTATTTTTCCATGTAAGCCTTCTTTTATTATACTAGGGGAAAAAAATCTCAGAGATATGGTTGTCCACGGTACGTTTACCATGCCAGCCTCAAGATTAGTTAGAGCTCCATCTATAAAATGAATGTTGAAATGTGGTGGGTGCAATATATGTACCCACATTGCAACTACTTTCCATAAAATGAATGGTATAAGATTTGAACCTAGAGGTACATTCTCTTGTAAAAGTAAATGAGTTATATATGCTCTGAAATGTTCCTGTCACCTATATTATATAGGTGAAACAAAAGGAGAGTTCCAAATAAGGTTTATGGAACATTTAAGAGATATAAAAAAATTGTAGGGAAGACAAAATAATTGCTATGCACTTTAAAGCATTTCATGAAGGCAATGCTGATTTATTACAATGTACAATTTTAGAACAAATTGAATGCAGGGATGGTGCAGATGAATTATTGAAACAAAAATTATTGTAGAAAGAAAGTATTTATATTTTAAAGTATAACACATTGATACCTAAAGGTTTGAACATTGAATTGGAAATGTTTGCTTTAAAAGTTGATTGTTTAATTAATTGATTAGATGTAATTAGAAATGTAATATATAGGGAGTGTCTTTTTGTAACTTTTTTATTCCATGAAAGTGGTCACACCGAGGCGCTAGAATAAATTTTTCTTTTTTAGTATATGGTTTCTCTGTTTTACAAGAACAGCATTTGGTATCCTGTTGTAGTTTGGGGATTTTGTGGAGGTGAAAGTGTTGTAAGTTTTTTTATAACTCATTCCACACTTTTCGGCCCCAGAACTTGAACCGAAGCTCCAGAGGCAGTGGTGTTTCCATATTCATAAAGGATGCACACATCCAGACTGATAGCCCAACAATAACGCAACTGTGATACTTCAGGTGCAGCTAACATTGGGTAAAACAGCAATTCAGGTCATAGCATGCTATAGGTCCCCAACCATGTCCCAAGACTCACACTCCATGTTCCTAAGCACCCTGGAGAATATTAAGGTCCATCCTAACACTCTCATACTGGGTGACTTCAACTACCCCTCCATTAACTGTAAAAACTACTCATGTTCCAATACACTTGCCCAATGTTTCCTGGAATTCATTAATTCCAATGCCCTGGACCAGCTCTTTCTTACCCCCACTAGAGGTAACAACATCCTTGACCTGGTCATTACTAAAATGGGTGACTGTTGCTCTGCAACTCCTCCTTGGTTAGATCCGACCACAAACTAATCACCTTGGAAATCCACATCCCTCCCACCCCCAACCCCTCGCAAAAGTAACCACCATGAAAAACTTCTCCAAAGCTAACTTTGGCCTCCTAAAAACAGAGGTGGCTAACTTCAGGGCACCCATACAAATGGAGATCAGTTGTATGACCGCTGAATCATACAACAATGCACTGTACGAACACATACTCAAATGCATGGATCTCACCATACCCAATAGAACCAAGATGCTCTCCTCCAAAAAAAGGAAGCCAATCTGGTGGTCCCCTGCCATAAACAAACTGTACAACAGAAGGAAGAAACTGATGTGCAATAAGGTGAATTCCCAACTCTGGAAAAACTCCCTTATCAGCCTCAACAAAAAGTTAAGATCCCTCATCAAATCCTCTAAAGCTAGCTATGAAAACAGAATTGCAGCAGATAGTAAAGACAACCACAAGACCTTTTATAATTATGTAAAGAATCTCCCCAGCAATGCCCAGATTTGCTCTGAGCTACTGTAAAATGGTACCTCCTATACCAAGCCAACAGATATTGCCAATATACTGGCCGACAGATTCAGTGCCAACTTTCACCCTTCCCCCAAGGAACCAGTCACAATGCCAGTAGATTTCCAGGCACCCAGTATTAGTGCTGCACAGGTTAAAACAGCACTATCCAAGGCCAGGAATACAGCTTCTATGGGACCTGACAATATCCCTGGCTGTGTTCTACATGAACTACAAAGTGAACTGGCACGTCACCTGTGTTCATAGGTTCATAGGTTGGTACTAGGCTATCAGCCCTAGCGCCTATACAAGCCTAGCCATAACAATTCCCTGGCTATTTCTTCCCACACTATTTACTTCCCTGGACCCCTGTCTAGCAGGGCAACTGACGTGATCCCCAGGGTGAATTTCCTTTCTCCCATCCAATCGTCAAGGTTCCTTTTGAAGAGGACCAAAGAGGCACTTTGCTTGACATGTATGGGCAATCTATTCCAGAGTCTGGGGAGTCTCTGGGTCAGGAACCTATCCCTCCAGCATGTTTTGTTTATTGTGATGACAAGGTTTAGATCCCTGGAGCATGTGGCTCTGAGGGATTGGGATTTCTTTAAGTGTAGCATGTCCAACAGCTCTGGGTTTGACATGGCCTTGTATGTTAAGCAAAGATTGCCTCTGAGTAGATGATATGTGACAGAGTATAGCTGGAGTTTTTTAAGGCTGTCAGCATAGGGCATCTGCTTTAGGCCTGTGATTCTTTTAGTGAGGTATTTCTGTGGCCTTTCCAGTTGTTGCAGATGTCTTGAGAGGTACATACCAAACAGGGCATTGTATTCTATAATGGGTCTAATGAGGGATGAGTACAGTGGGACAATGACCTCCTTTTTTCTGGATGAAAAGCCCTTAGTGATGAGGTGTGCCACATAGAAGGATTTTCTGACTGTTGTGGTGATGTGATTATCGAAGGTGAGACCACTGTCCACCTGTGTCCCTAAGTCTCTTATCAAACTTTCGGTGTTTAGTGTACTGCCACCTATATGGTAATTCACAGATACATGTTTTTTCCCAAAGGGGATAACTATACATTTCTTGGCATTGAGCTTGAGCCCATGGCTCTGGCACCAAGCATCTGTTTCTGTAAGGCCATTTTATAGAGTATCCACATCATTTGGGGATTCAATAATAGGTCCCAGTTTGCAGTCATCTGCAAACTTTGTTATCCAGAGTCCTTTAGTGTTGGCCTGTACTTCAGAGAAGTAGATGCCAAACAAGAGCGGTCCCAGGACTGAACCCTGAGGTACTCCATTTGTCACTTGTCTGAAGCTGGATTTGGAGTCAGCTACTTTTACAGTGTGGGTTCTATCAGTAAGCCAGTTAGCAACCCATTGGGTGACGTAGGGATTAATGCCCAGCTTAGTAAGTTTATCTATGATTCCAGAGTGGGGGATGGTGTCAAAGGCCTTGGCAAGGTCTAGATAGGCTGTGTGGACCACCTTACCCTTGTCCATGGCTCTGGCGACTGATTCAAAGAAGCCAATCAAGTTCAGGAGACAAGATCGGCCCTTCAACAAAGCCAAACTGGGATCCAAATTCCTATGTCTTATTTATGAGGTCCATTTGTATCCCTCCTCCATGGCTCCATAAGGCTTGGCAAGCTATTGAATGGGTAATTTCAGAGATTAGGTGAGGTGGGCCCCAGGCAAGTTTGTGGGAAGGACCACAGTGTGTGCCCTCCCTGGAGTGCGTATCAGAGGTAGACTATTCCTAAATTAAACCTAGCTCTGTGGGTTTGTCCTCCTCGTTGAGTTAAAACAGGAGCACAGCCGGGGACACCATCAGGTCCCATGGATGCTGTGTTTTTGCTTTGGAGAGCAGTTCTCTGGGGCATTGGAGATGTTTGGGGGGCTGCAATCGCTGTATAGATATCTCTCCTTTTGGGAGGGGGGGGAACTGAACCTGCCAGCCAGTAGCCAGGCATGTTGGCAATGTCTGTAGGATCAGTACACATCATTTTGAACTAACTAGTTCTGAGCATATCTGGGAGGTTCCTCTTGTTTCTAACATAGCCTAAAGAAGGCCTTGATTGTCTTTTTGAGTCTTTAGCTATTTTTCTCTCAAAATTTGCTTTGGATGCAGTCCTAAAACCCAAAGTGGGTGGGGTCCAGTGTTTGAAGGTTGCCAATGTCTTTGTTTATAAGTTCCATGATAATACACTCCATGGCCTTGCAGATAAGGCTTGTCAGACTGATGGGATGGTAGTTTCCGGGATCCAAGGTGGCCTGTTCAATCACAGCCTCACCTCAGGCTTTGTCCCTACCTAATGGTGGACTGCTACAGTCATCCCTCTCTACAAAGGAGGAGTGACTACAGACCCTGGGAACTATCGCCCCATTAGCCTGATGAGTCTGATATGCAAAGCTATGGAATGCATCATCATGGACCTAATAAACAAGGATATAGGGAACCTCCAAACTCTGGATCCAACACGGTTTGGTTTTGTGAAGGATAGATCATGCTTGCTCAACTTGGTCAACTTCTTTGAGTCAGTCACCAGAGCTGTGGATGAAGGCAAGGTGGTTCATACAGCCTACTTTGATCTGGCCAAGGCCTTTGACACCATTCCCCACTCAGGAATCATAGAACCACTCACTAAGCTAGGCATCAACCCCTATATCACTAGGTGGGTTGCAAACTGGCTCACTGGTAGAAACCACAGTGTGAAAGCAGTTGACTCCAAGTCAGACTGCCAACCAGTCATGAGTGGAGCCCCACAGGGTTCGGTCCTGGGTCCTCTCCTGTTTGGTATCTACTTCTATGAAGTCCAGCCCAACATGAAGGGACTCTGGCTGACAAAGTTCGCAGACAATTGCAAGTTGGGAGCTATTATTAACTCCCAAAGTGATGTTGATATCCTACAGAAAGACCTCAATGAGACCAACGACAGGTGTCAGAACCATGGTTATAAGATCAATGCCAAAAAATGTGTCGTCATCCCCTTTGGAAAATACCTGGTTCCCATGAATACCACATTGATGGTAGTCCACTGAACACAGAAGGCGTTATAAGAGATCTGGGAACACAGGTTGACAGCAACCTCTCCTTTGACCACCACATTGCCACTGTGGTCAGAAACTCCTTCTGTGTGGCACATCTCATTACTAAGGGTTTTGCATCCAGGAAGAAAGAGGTCATTGTCTCCCTCTACTCTTTCCTCATTAGGCCAATCATTGAGTGCAATGCCCCATTTGGAATGTACCTCACTAAACACCTGCAACAACTGGAGAGGCTGCAAAAGTACCTCACAAAGAGGATCTTAAGCCTTAAACATTTGTACTATATGGACAGACTAAAAAAACTCCAACTATTCTCTGTCTAGTATCGTCTACTAAGAGGCAATCTCTGCTTGTCTTACAAAGCCATGTCTGACCAGCTCTGTTAAAAATGCTACATGTAAAGAAATCCCAATCCCTCCACACCACATGCTCCACAGACCTCAACCTCATTACCACAATCAACAGAACATGCTGGAGGGACAGGTTCATAACCAAGAGACTGCCCATGCTATGGAATAGACTTCCAATACACATCAAGCAGAGCACCTCACTGGCCTTCTTCAAGAGAAATCTTGATGAGTGGATGGGAAATAGAAAATTCACCCCGGGGATCACTCCAGTGGCTTTACTCGACAGAGACACTGGGAACTAAGGTTGGGTGGCACGATGCCAAGGTGATCCTTATGGGCTAGGCTTGTAAGGCTCCAGGGCCATTAGCCTAGTACACACCTATGAAGATACCCCATATGCCCTACTCCAATACTATTTTCCAACTTGTCCTCTTTGGTTAAATAATAAACAACTGCTGACCATCTATAAATCACAAAGGGCTGCTGAGGTCAGTCTCTACTCCAATAATGTAGCAAGAACTTGGAATAATATCAACAAGGTCTCTTGTGCATCTTCATCTTTCCAAACCATTAATAAAAGACCTCCTCTCTGCCTCCTGGCTTTGTCCCTGCTCCTCATCTAGGACATAAGTTTCTAACACCCATCATCATGTTTCTTATACCTCCCTTTAATGCACTAACTCTTACCCCCTTCTAATACCTCACTTTATTGCAGCACTTAAACTATTATACCTACTTCTAATCAGCACAACCAAATTACTTTTTCATAATTTCCATCATTATTTCCCTGTTAACACTCAGATTGCTTATCTCCTCTAATACCTCACTCTATTGCACTTCTTAAATTACTCCTACTTATCTTACACAATAGTTGTCTATCTGTAAATTTAATGTTTGTGAATATCAATACATTATTTTATAATGACTATTATGCTATGTTTTCACTGAAACTGCATTATAAAATGTATTACTGCAAATACTGACTGCAGTAAATATACCTTGGAGCTTTTCTCCCAAGTCCTCCAGTGAAAAAGGGTACCCAGTCAGACTTTCCCGGTAAACAGATGTCAATAAATAAATACATATAAATAAATAAATATTGTGATGTTTTATAAATCTTCTGACTCCATTTAACTTTCTCAAGTTTAGTATTTGCAGAAAGGTTGTGCATTCATATTCCACATATCAAAGAAATCAGTCAGACCACCAATGTATCTGGCAGTAATGGATGGAGTATGTCTCTTCCTTGAGTATAAGCTTGTCTCATCTCATCTAGTTATAATGTAACTCAAATGAAGGTATAGCTTTTGCATCAGCCAAGACATTATGAAACATGTGAATTTGAGAGCCCATTACAGCACTGCCTGCGGTTGGAGAAGAACACTTAAAACAGCACTGTTACAACGTTCATAAAAATGACAGAGGACATATCCTGGCTGTCTTGTTCAAAGATTTTTGATGCTATTCTCTGTTCAATATATGAAATGCCAATAGTATCAAGAATAAAACCCTGGTCTATGAATGGATCATGAGAGGGCAACAGAGAAAGACAGAGGGAGACAGAGAGAGAGAGAGAGAGAGAGAGAGAGAGAGATGGAGACAGAGAAATGGACAACGTGTGTGTGTGTGTGTGTGTGTGTGTGTGTGTGTGTGTGTGTGTGTGTGTGTGTGTGTGTGTGTGTGTGTGTGTGTGTGTGTGTTGGATAGACAGGCAGTATTAAAGCTTGCATGTGAAAGCGAGAGAGGAACCACAGGGTTGTAAATTTCTATCTTTCTGCAGTGACTGGCTGTCAAGAAATCTCTTTAATCTTGCTTATTTTGTGGTCTAATTGTTAGCTGGCATGGGGATAAAGTTAAGCCTCTTATTGACAAGTGCTAAGCCTTGTCATTAAACCTAATCTATTGTATTGCAAATGTCACTGCCCTAAGCTATTCGACCAATCAATATCTTCTACCTTCTGCAACACCATCAGATAAGATACAGTGTGCATATGCAGTATTAAGTTTGACTCATCTGAAACATAATAGACTGCTTGCAGTGAAGCCCTTCTGGGATCCACTTGCACAGTACGCTCTTTCATCTGAATTTTAAAATCCTTTTCTTAACAGCAGAATGACTTTTTTGTAAAGACTGATATTTTCTTGTGCCACTTTGTAGTGTGGTTAAAAAAAGAGTGAATTTAATTTTCTCATCTAGTTGCAAAGCCCCAGAAGTATGGGAAATAAAGATTGATTTATAAAACAAATGCAAAGCAATTAATTATCTTAGAATTTTTAGAAACCACTAAAAATGTCATAGGCATTCCCATTTCAAGAATAGTAAAGTGCTGCTCAAAAACAAGGCAGACAAAGTGATGCTATTCTAAAATCTTACATACCTTATGCTGCAAGGTTTATAAAATTATTTAATATTATCATTGGATGTACTTTAGGATTACCTGACACATATCACATAAAAACGTAAATAAATACAAAGAAATACAATACTGAAATACTGTACTCCGTGCATTTGTGTGCATTTATGTTTAATCCTAGGAACAAGCAGCAAATGTATGTATGTTGGCACCCCTTGCCACCAACAAATATGATTAATCATTGTTCATTTTAAACAGATTGCAGATGAGAGATTTCATTAAGTAATATGTAGAAGTATAATTTTATTATACCTTGTATATAGATTATCTTTTGTTGAAGAGATTAAATAATAAAAATACAGTATGTAATAAAAATATTAATTTATATACTAGGTGTTAAACTGATACAGATGTGGCACACTTGAAAAATTGCTGGTAAGTTTGTGTCATATTTGATTTTTTTGCAATGGCAAAACTCTGACAAAATAATGACTTTTCCTTGTTTTTTGTGTCTTTTTTAACTGAATAATTGTTACATTCATTGACCCCATTAACAATAGATTTATTGTCTTGGTCAGCTAATCTCTGTTTTAACAGAAGATATATATGTCTCAAGTCAACATTCCTTCATAAATGTGTAGAATCAGGAATGTAAAGAAAACCACCAAGTCATCTAGTTCCACACAGCAAACTTACAGTATCTATACAAAATTATCTGTACTATCACTCTGTTTTTCTGTTTCTGTATGTCCATTTGTATAAACACACACACGCATACACACACACACACACACACACACACACACACACACACACACACACACACACACACACACACACACACACACATGCATATATGTGCTTGCCCGTGAGCACACACATACACATGCATGCTCGTACGTGCACACAAATGCAGGCACACACATATTAAATAAAATAGAAAAGGCAGCAGAGATCACCAATCTACAAAAGAAAGCAAAGTTTTATTGCATGAAAACAGAAAATGCATGTTCTTATGACAAAACTTAAATTACCCATAAGTGTGGTGCCATATCAGGAGGGACATGGTGTCTCTTAGCAAACCTCTCTTGAGATACTTAATAGCACTTTTTTTCTGGTTTTCTTCAGGCAAGAAAAATGTTCTGGCTCCTTCTTTTGTATTCTTTCAAGTCTTTTTTTACCTCAGGCTGGTTTTAATCTAGGTACAAAATATCTGTCCAAATCTATGGATGGGGCAATAAGTTTAAATTGGTTGGATTCATCCCTCATTCTTATACACCACAGTGTGCCTACAGTAACCAGCAAACCTGCGAGATCCTACTCTAATTAATACAGCAATGTTCCTGCCTTTCCTAAAGTAACAGTTTTTATTTAGAACATTTACTTCAACAGTTTTATATACACAATAGTTAACGCAACACTATTTATATTCTTTATTTCAGTTTCATTTTGCCTGACTAGATTGTGAACTCTAAATAAGTCATCTGCATTGTGGTGGACCAAGCCTGGTCTATACTGTACTGTACATTTGAATGGCTGGAAGGAGAGTGTCCATATAAAGCTTCATATTTCCATCTTACTGCAAATTTAAACACATCAGAGGGGTATTGCCTGTCATCAATGTGAACTGCTGGTATTTTAATGTGAACAGTGCCCAACTGGTCAGGTCAGCAAACATTTTCTCTTGACAGTAGAATAATTATTTTCTACCCTACTTCATTTATTGCTTAGAAAACAGATAGGGTGCTTTTATCTGTCAAAGATTTTAGACAGCACTCCCCCAGGCCTATTTCTTTGCATCATTATAAACTATGAAAGACTCATTAAAATCCAGAGGAGCTAGGCCCTGACTACAACATTATTCTTCAACTTTTTAAAAGCATTGTCTGTTCCCAGTATCCACTTTTTTAAAGAGAAGTTCCTTTTTGTCAAATCTGTAAGAGTCCATGGTACTGATATAAAATGGGATATAAACTGTGGATTGTACTCAGCTAATCGGAAGAATGCCCTCACTTGTTTTTCAGTCCCTGGAATAGGCCAGTTTCTCACTGCCTCTTGTTTTTCTTTCTGGGGTCATTTATCCTCCATACCCATTACCTAGCTTAAATATTTTACCTCTGTCATTCCTAACTTGCTCTTAGAAGCATTAACAATCAAATTGGCTGATCTCCCAGAGTCTTCAGTGTGAATTATATAATTTGCTAGCTAAACAGCAGAAGATATATTTTTTATTTTTACTGCTTTCTAGTTTTTCGCACATATAACTGACTGTCAGCATATCCCAGTGCTTCCATCCATCACCAGGTCTTCCTACCCCTCCTTAACCCCACTTAGTCAATCCAATAGGATTTGGGGGTGACAAGGAGCTTAATGCACTCTGGGACCACATGTCATATTCTGCCATGTTGTTTTTTTTCATTTTTTATATACTCCCATTTTCTCTGCATTCACCTGCAAAATCTGAGTGATGGTTGTGCAATGGATACACATCCTATATATATATATATATATATATATATATATATATATATATATATATATATTTTTTTTTACTTTCTGTTTCATATTTTTTTTCTGTGTTGAATTTATTCTGTAAGGTTTTAAATTAACCTTTTACTCTGGAAAGGTTTCAATATAATGTTGAATTAAGTCTACTCTGCCAGGTAATTCTGAAAATACTTCCTTGTTTGTTTTTTTTTTTTAACAGAAGTTCCTTTATTTCGTGTTTATGTGGTACTGTAGGCATAACGTTGAGTTTTCTTCTTCACCAAGACTACACGTTTCTGCTATTAAACCAATTACACAGCACTACTCCACTTCTTTCCACTGTGTCAGGACATTGATATGGTGTATCTCTTTGGCGCTTCTTGCAGTAATCCCTCTAATCTTGTAATTTACAGCATTTAATTTTACTATGACTTTAAATGGATGCTGTCACTTAGCCAATAATTTTGTTTTCTGTGGGACCAAAACTAGAACCTAGTCTCTAACTTTGATTTTCCTGGTACTTACATTTCTATTGTATATTATTTCTTGTGTAGCCTGGGGTTATTCTATATATTGCTGTATGATGCAGGTTGCCACTTTCAGTCTATCCTGCAAGAGAGTATCCTGTCCTATGAAACTTTTAAAAGAGGTTATCTCTTCATCCACAGTTTCTCTGGAATGATCCAACTGCCACTAGGGTGCCTCCCTTCTAATAACTGAAAAAGATGAAAGAATGTTCAGACTTCTGCTACTTCTGTAATAGCTAATAGGAGCGATAATATTAATTGGTCCCACTCTGAACAATCTTCAATACTTTTTTCTCAACATGGACTTCAATGTTCAGTTAACACAATCCACTACATACATTGCATATTATCTCTTTGGATAGTATAGTGAGTATGTTTAATTGCCTTAAATCACTGGTATAGATTGTGCATTATTCTGGACATAAGTGGTGCTGCCTGGTCAGTGAGCATTTCCATAGGTATCCCTATTCTGGAAAACAATAGCTCTAACTTCCTAGCTATACAGTTGGCATTGGATTTACATACAGAATCGCATCAGGGTAGTCCAAAATAAATAAAATATAGTGACACACATTAACGGATTTAACAAAGATCCAAGCAATATCTGTAGCATTATGTTTGAATGACACATCTATAACTAGCACTGGAACCAACAGATGTTTTAAAGCCTAGGTAAGAGTCTGACTTCTAACATTCAGGGCTTCCAAAAAAAATTCTCAATTTTTTTCATTATTCCTGGCAAAAAAAAGTTTCCCAGGATCAGAGATTTTTTTCTTGTCCATTCTTAGATGTTGCCCTAGTACATGACTATGTGCTAACCTCATTACTCTGATTTGGTTAAGTTTGGGCATTTATAGTTGACATGCTACCTCCTTGCTCTCTTTTCTTACTTTATACAATTAATCATTCTGCAATGTATGGTTAATAAGTGTGAACATTTTGTTCAGTTTCCTCCCCTATGGCTCTAGCTATATTTTCCCTCGCTGTAGTTAAAAGTGTTATCCTTTCATTGTGCCTTTTTAAGATTTTCCTGGCTGACCTGAAGGTCAACCACCTCTGGAGTTTCATCAGGGTGAGCCTAGCTTGAGGGTAGAGAGCCTTACATTCTCTCCATTTAGTAAAGGCAGAGGTGTTTCAGTGTTTAACTTTTCTCCTGAAAATGACAAGTCATACCAATATTATTGCTACCACTATGGTATTCATTTTTCTTGTTCTATTCCTTTATGAACCTGATGCATAGAACCCTATTTCTTTTGTTTAGGACTTTTGCATTGTGGGTCACACAGAACATAATTGAAGCTCAGTTGGTAGTTATCTTGTCTCTTAATGTACACTGCTTTTTCCCTATAATTTCTTTTTTATGATGCTCTTCCTCTGTCTCTGTATGAATGAACACCCCTTCCTCCTTTCAGTTTTTTTTTCTTCCCTAGATTGTTTTCACTTTGTCTCAGTGTGAGTGAAAATCTTCTCAATTTATTTTTCTTCTCCAAGTAGTTCTACCTCTGTAGAGGGTGTCTCAGAACACACTTTGCAGCCATTGCTTAACTGTTTACTTAATTACATATGCAAACTGCTGAGAATCTTTCTTTATATGAGATGTATGTCTTACATGAACAGAAAAAGGTTTAGAACTCTGACCAGGTACTATTTTCTCCTTTTTTCTTACACTACTGAAGTATTTCTTACTAATGATTTTCTCCGTCTCAATACTCACCCATTGCTTAAAAATCTCCAGTTTTGCCACTTTTTTTAGCTTGTCAGAAAGTTTAGAATTCTGCTCAGGCTGTGCATTTTCAATACTTCCTTATTTCATTCTCTTGGGACTATGCACTTTTCTTTGTTATTTGTTTTCTTTATTTGTACTAGCCATGTCTACTCAATGCTTTACAACCTTTTCAGGCTGCATAATTTATCATGTAATTCCCTTTCTTCTACTGTCTCTGTTCCTTCAGGCTGTCCTGACTTAAGTTTATGCTGACATATCTTTTCAAATGGTATAAGTTCTTCTTCACTATGTATCTGTAGCCAAAATATTGTACCATGGAGGGCTTTCTAACTCTATTCTTTGATGTTTTTATTCAAATACTCCCATTACTTTGTCTGATGGCTGCTTCCCCTCTTTTTCATTGTAATGTAGAAATGAAACTATAGGTTATTTTCACTTGCTGGTTCTCTTCCCCACAACGGTACTGTACAAATCAATCAATCAAAAGGGTCATCATCTTCCCTCTGCCTCCATAAATGTTTAAAAATGGAAATCTTTTATTATGTCCCATTTTAAACTGGGAACTATAGAAAAGGGTGCACCATCCTTCCAAAAACAGCTTGTATTCCAATAACAGGATACTGTATCCTAGCTCTATGAATATATGAATGGCACTACTTCAACAGCCTTTTTAGTAAGTGTCTTCTCTTTACACACACAGTCTGCTTTTATAACTATGATCATACTATATGAATCTAGTGGTCTCTGAAGTGCTCTGCTATCAAGTTAAGATATTTCACTTAATTAACTTTAGTAGAATGTTTTTCACTGGTTGCATTTTTTTTAAAGAGTAGGGGTGCTTTATTATTATTTTTTTATAAAAAGTGCTTTATTAAAAAATAACAGACATCAGTTTGAACAGCATGTCAACAATGCCTGTAGACATGGACTCGAATAGTATTCCTAACTAAATCAACATCATCATATCTACCTGGCTTATTCCTGAAAACTGAGAGATTTTAGAAATGTATGCAACAAAAACCTTATTGAAGTAGACTGAGCATCACAGTCAATATACAACAATTTTAAAATTAATAAAAAACAAGGAGCAAGCAGTATTCCATCATTACAAATTCAGTCTATTGCTATGCCAGTAGTCACTGGTTACAATTTTTGTAGCTATAGCGGTGTCAGCATTACTATGACTAATCTAGATATATGTCTCTGCTTTCTATTTTAATAACAGAATATAACTATTCACAATTGCCTTGCTGTGAGTCAGAATGTTCAGTTTTAAACATAGTTTTGTTGCAGAACTATTGTTCTTCTAGTACAGCAACTGAGGTGGTGGTGCTGCGGTAGCGTTGTCACCTCACATTTAGACTTTGACCTGTTCAATTCTCAGCTAAAGTGTCTTCTGTGTGGAGACATGCGTGAATGGGCGTACCTTCGTTGAAGGTTGTGCGTCAGAGCTGGCAACTCAGCATGTACAAATCTACTGCCAATCATTAGCGGATCGAAGTTCTGCTGTGGCGACCCCTACCCGGGAAAAGCCGAAAGACACAACATTAGGGTTAGTCTGAAACACCTAGTTTCATTAAGAAGCAGGCAAAGCCCTTATAAATTTGTCAGTGGCTAACATTTCCTTTATAAACATGGTTGCACTACTTGAATCTAATAATCTCAGCAGCTCTGTGCCATCATTAAGATAATACATTTAATTAACTTTGTGGCAGCTCCGTAGCAGACATCTCACTCAACTATTATGTTAGGCAATTTGTCACTTTCCATAGCCTCAATATCATTAGTATGAAGGAGCAAACAAACCAAACTCATCTTTGGTGTTAAAGCACCAAGCCTTCTCCATTTACCATTCCATAAATAATTCCACTATCCAGATTGTTAAACACTACATATATCTGGGAATCTTTCTGAACATGTCAATAACACTATTGAATAGATATGCAAAAAGCTGAGAATGCTGCACTGAATAAAAACTGTCTAACCCCATCTACAATATGGAGCTTAGCTAACTCTTTGGCAATACCTAAATTATTTTATAGTACTACAGCTCTAGGGAATTTTAATAAAAACATTTTTCAAATCTAATAATTCACCTTTTATAAAATTGTTAAATTTACTGTAAAACCCTAGACAGTAACTACATATGCAGCATACTGAACAGACTTGGATGGATGCCTTTTACTAACAGAATTAATTATGTCTACAAAATTCTATACAACTGCAAGCATTCAACACTTTAATCATGTATCTTGATGTACTAAAGTGGTATATTACTATGACCAACCAATCAAAACCTTCTAGTGAATAAGAAAACATCTAAAACATGAGAACAAATTCCAAGCTACTTTTTAGTCACTATTTGGAACTCTCTCCTGAAAAAAAATTCTCTAACGTTAAAAATTTGTGTAAAATTCATTTCAATTCCTATTTATCTTGTATTAAATGTAGTGCTATCTGATATTATAAATACCTTCCAGTTCCATATATTATGAATATGGGCAGGATTTCCACATCTTTTTGGCTGTCCTTTTAATAATGCCATGCACTTATTGACTTTGCCTTTAAACAGGCTCACTTGTGCCTGTTTGATTTTTGTAACTTCACACTGTTATAATCTGTACCTATATAGTATTTTGTCCTTTGTGATTTTTTTATCAATCCACTAATAAAAGTTTTCTTTCTAGATCATTTGCATTTGCATTCTGTATTGTTCTTGTATCATGTATAATTTCAACATTTCCTTTGTGCCTCATTGCAGTATTTTTGTATCCCTCTAAATTTGTATATATTGCCAGTTTTTAACATATTTTTTTCTACACTATAGTTTTCTAAAGATTGCTTAGAAAAGGAAAAGTAACACAGTTCACTTCATTGCTAGGCTGAATCCTGCAGTTACCTAGGATTTTAATTTGTAGCAGTCAAGATTGTTTGATTAGGCTGTGCACAGATGGAAAGTAAAGCAAAATGATTTAGGAAGGGTTTCAGCTTACTAAAATTGCTTAACCACACTTTGAGTTAGTTTTGCAGTTGATATCATTTTACTTAATAGTTTCCAGTAAAATAATCAGTGAAAAAATATAACTTTAACATGCATCAGAGGAAAAGTGGGATTATGACTTGACAGTGAGTATGACAATTTGAATGTTTAGATAAGAAGGCCTCAGTGCATACAAATTTTTTTTGTACTTAGTATTCTTTCATGTTGGTCCTTAAGGAAATTTAATATGAAATCTCTTAGGCCTCATCATGTACTCAAGGTCAATTTTATGATTTTGAGACACTGAATATCTTCTTTCCTGCACATTTGAAAGTCTGAGTCCCTTCAAAAGAGCATGTTTTATGTTCAGAGCTCTCTAACTAGTGATATGACTTCACTTTATTTACTTAATGCCCACCGATGCTGGAGTAAATCAAGTTTTAAGTTACTCTGCACTAACGAGTCACTAAAGACTTGTCCTACAGTAGTATGAGAAATAGTCATTAGTCATAAAGTGAACCATTAATAATAAATCGTACATCTTCTGACTTATTCTTTGCATGTTGACTGTGTGAAAACATTCATGGGGATTCATTTACATGTTGTACAAGTTGGGCAGAAGTGAACACAACTGATCAAGGAGGATTGTTAACCAAATATGCAAAAAGTCAGTGCACATAGAATGAAAAGGAGCCTCACTTTGACCTCACAGCACAGGCTTGTGGCCATATTGTGGTAAGCAAGTACACAGCCATATGTGTGTACATGTTATAAAAAACAAAGTCAGAATCAAGTCCATGTGCAATCAGCAACATCAGATAATTAAATCAGGGTTATGTGAGCAAGGAAAAGATTAGCAACAAATGGACAATAAAGGATGATACTGTTGTACAATTCATGAGTGGTAAGTAAGCAGTTCTTGCTTGTTACCATTTTCCTTTTCAGGCACACATTGCTGGAGCCAATCACCAGCCTAAACCACTCTATAGTTTGTCCAGCTGTGCACTAACTGCTGATGCCACAAAATAAGGCATATTACATTGCCAGAAAGCATACATATGAAGAGACAGCATGAGCAGTGCATTTGAATGCATATGGTCTCCCTTAAAGGAGAGTGTATCACCTGGGGGAATCAACACCCTCCACCTGTGTAAGTGGTACCACTAAGGTGAATTGTAGATATCATCTCTGTTGAGTAAGAAAGTCCTGCATGTTATCGGTTACTGATATACATGATCACACTAATTGCACACTGCTGGATTCAGACACCTGCCTAACATTCTCTAGCTGTGCACTGGCTGTGTATGCTACAAAAGAAGTTATATCAGAGCTGTCAGAAAGCACGCCTTTGAAGGCATATCTTGACTAGGGTGTTTGAATACATGTGGCCTTCCTTAGAAGGGAGTACAGCATTTGAGGGATGAAAACCCCTTACCTGTATAAATGTTATCCCTAAGAATTGTACATATCTGTTGAGCAAGCCAAGCCTGCCTGTTACTATCTTCTTACACACTCATATTATGTACACATTGTCTGATTCAAACATCTGACTACTTAGCTCTACATTCTCTAGAGTTACACAATAACTGCTGACACCACACAAAAAAGTCATATCACAATTATCAGGGAGTGCACATTTCAATGGATATCTTGGGTGTTTAAATGCATGTGGCCTCCCTTAAAAGGGAGTGTATCACTTGTGGAATCAAAACCTTCCACCTGTGTACATGTTACCACTAAGTACAGTTGTATACCATATTTTTTGAGGAAGCCTGTCCTGCCTGTTACCATTTGCTTTTTTATAGACAGACAGACAGACACACACACACACACACACACACACACACACACACACACACACACACACACACACACACACTGATGGATTTGAACACCTGCCTACCTCACTCTTCTTTCCCTAGCACTGTGCACTAACTGTTGCTGCTTCCATGCAAAAAGTCAAATCACATTTCTTGGGGAAAGGGGGTTGGCATGATGCACAAGGTGTTTACTTTACATACACAAGTTACAGGGCTTGATTCTCACCTCTGAGGGAAATTGGATAGACTTAATATGGCTCACAAGGGCAGCTATCCTTTTACTCACATATGGATCTATGAACTTGTCAGAAAGCACATCTTTAAAGGGATATAGTGAACAAAATGTTTGAATGAATATGGCATCCCTTAAATGGTAGAGCAATACACAGGGAATCAAACTCTTGTGCCTGTGTAAATGTTATCACTAAGTAAAAATGTATACCTATCTATTGAGTAAGTCCATCCTGTCTTTTACCAGCTGCTGTTGTAAAGAATCACTGCTGGTTTTGAGCACCTGTCTATCTCACGCTACATTCTATAGACCTGAGCACTAACTGCTGATGCCACACAGAAGATCATATCAGAGTCATCAGTAAACACACAGTTGAAGGAGCATAACACATGTATAGGGGAATGGGCAATGCGCTTTGTGAAACAGACACCTTCAAGGGTCACAACTCACAACATACTGTAGTCATAACGTGAATATCTCCTCAAGAGTGCATTAAACTATTGAGCCTGTTATTCTTATCTCATTCACTTACCAGTTTTGCTTTCTGTCATGAAGTGTGGCTACACATATTACCATGAGGCGCTCCCATACAAATCTATCCAGAGGCTAATTTTCATCAGTTTGCCATAGCATTTCAAGTGCCATTTATTGTTAGTTAGCTTTACTGCTAGATGCTAAGCATCACACAACATTGAAAGTACAAGAATAATTTGTTGTGTCATTCAAAAGTGTTATGTCCATGTCTGTTACATAATGTATTTGTTACTTCACATCAATTGCCATTGTAGGAATGATGTATATATATATATATATATATATATATATATATATATATATGTGTGTGTGTGTGTGTGTGTGTGTGTGTGTGTGTGTATATATATGTGTATGTATGTATGCATTACTGAAGCTATGTACACATTACAGGAGTGGAATTCATGACTGATCAACTGTTAGGATCTGCATGAATGGTATCACAGGTGAAGTCACACGGGACTTGGGGTGTCATGTGTTCAGACATTCACAGGTAAAGGAATTGTGCAGAATAGGAATCGCAAAGTGGCAGTTAGAGGGACTGAACAGGAAGGTGCTGGGTGATAGTGACAGCTGTCACATAGTGGAGTACCACCCATGTGTTCCTGATTATTAATCTCCAGATCACTACATGATGCACTATTGCAAGTAGCAAGTAATGCTTGTGTTTGTGTCTGCATCAGTGAAAACCCATTGTTATGTACATGCAATGAGTTGGGTAATCAGAAGGCATATATGCAACTGATATTAGTATTGCACATATCAATGCCACAATGCAAATATGTCTGTAATTCTGCCATTTCATTGGAATACTGTGTGACCCTGGGAGGAAAATGTGAGGGAATCCCACCCTCAGTTACATACAGCAGAGCACTGAATGCATTGAAATAGACTCATTGTCTCAATTATACAATGAGACAATAATGCCTATACAAGGAATTGAGTCTACTGACATAACAGTCAGTTTGTCACATTCACTTTCTGAATCCCACTGCTACCATGCTCAGTCACATGCCCTTTGGCAAGGTGTTAGTGCAGGTGTACTTATTTTATGATTTCTTTCCTCATAGGATGACAATTAACAGTAGGCTCTGCTGCTTTATGCCAAACTTTATGCACTTATTGATTACAGAACTAGAGATTTCTGTTTATAGGCCATTTCTGGCCATGTGTGTTATGTGACTGGTTTTTAACAAGATTAAAGGAAAGAAATGGGATTGATAAGACAGTGGGAAAATGGAGGTAAACAGAGGGTAGTACACTGGGGGAGAAATTAAGGAAGGATCTGGATGGTGGTGGGAGAGGGCCATATCCATCCATTTCTTTACACGTTAAGATTGTATATGTACAAATAATCTGTGAAATTTGGATAATCACACCATACATATGTGACAAGTTAATAATGTTGTGTGTACAATTTGATCAAACCAGGTATGAATTATACAAACATAGGTGAAGTGGAGAGTTATGTATGGGGTATATTTTTTGGTAGGAGAATGTGTGCCCTTTTTATTTTCTGAAGGAGAGAGAGAGAAAGATGAAAGTTCATAGGTTCATAGGTTAATAGGTAAGTACTAGGCTATCTGCCCGAGGGCATTTATAAGCCTAGCCAGAGTGTGTCGGCTTTCGCCACCCCATTGATTAATTAACTGATCCTCTATCAAGCAGAGCCAATGAAGTGATTCCAGGGGTGTATTTTCTGTTACCCATCCACTCATCAAGGTTTCTCTTGAAGAGTGCTAGTGAGGGGCTCTGCCTGATGTAATTTGGAATTTTGTTCCAAAGCATGGGGAGTCTCTGTGACAGGAATCTATCCCTCCAGCATGTCCTATTTATTGTTGTGGCGAGGTTTAGCTCACTAGACCGTGTGGCTCGCATTGACTTGGATTTCTTTAGGTAGAGCATGCTCATCAATTCTCAGTTGGACATGGCTTTGTAAGTCAGGCAGAGATCACCTCTGAGTAAGCGATATGCCACTGAGTACAGCCAGAGTTTTTTCAGTTGGGCTGCATAGGACATATGTTTGAGACCAGTAATCCTCTTGGTGAGGTACTTTTGTGGTCTTTCCAGCTGTTGGAAGTGTCTTGTGAGGTACATCCCAAATGGGGCATTGTACTCTATGATGGGTCTAATGAGTGATGAGTAGAGAGGCACTATAACCTCTATTTCTAGATGCAAACCCTTTAGTAATTAGATGGGCCACATAGAAGGATTTCCCAACCGCTTTGGCAAGATGACTGTCAAAGGAGAGATTACTATCTACCTGGGTCCCCAGATCTCTTATTACCTCTTCTGTGTTAAGGGGGCTGCCACCTATGTGGTAATTCATGGGTGTTTTGTTTTTCCCAAACGGGATGACTATGCATTTTTTGGCATTTAGCTTGAGGCCATGACTTTGACACCAGGTGCCCATCTCAGTAAGAACCTTTTGGAGGATGTCCGTGCCAGCCAGAGAGTCAATTATGGCTCCCAGTTTGCAGTCATCAGTGAACTTGGTTAACCATAGTCCTCCAGTGTTTGCCTGTACTTCTGAGAAGTATATGCCGAACAGTAGGGGTCCCAGGACCAAGACTTGTGGGACACCACTTGTGACTGGTTTAGAGTCAGACTTGGAGCCCACTATACTTACCGTGTGAGTTTTGTCTGTAAGCCAGTTGGCAACCCATCTCATGATGAAGGGGTTTATGTTCAGGCTGGTGGGTTTTTCTGTAATACCCGAGTGGAAAATGGTGTCAAAAGCCTTGGCGAGGTCAAGGTAGGCTGTGTGAACCACTTTTCCCTCTTCTAAGGCCTTGGTGACTGTCTTGAAGAAGTTCACCAGGTTTAGTAGGCATGATCTGCCCTTAACAAAGCCAAACTGGGTCGGGTCAAGTGTTTGGAGGTTCCCAATGTCTTTGTTAATGAGTTCCATGTGCGCCATAGCCTTGCAGACCAGGCTTATGCGGCAATAGTTACCAGGGTCAGTTGTGGCCCCTCCTTTGTGGAGAGGAATAACCATTACTGTGCGCCATTCTATGGGCACGTAGCCTGTGGAAAGGCAGAGGTTGAACAGCGTGTTTAGGTGGGGGATTAGTTTGTTCTGTAGTTTGAGCAAGACGCAGCCTGGGACACCATCTGGTCCCACTGACGTTGTGTTTTTGGCTTTTCAAAGGGCTGTTTTCACCTGTGCGTCTGTGATTTTTGGGACACTAGACTTTTCAGGAATATGCTTCTACTTATACATTATTATAAGCACTTGGGTGCCTCTGTATCTTTTAACATGTTGTTTAACACCTATGTTATGAGATGTCTGTTTGTTACAAGACATATCCCATCATACTTGTTATATGAAGACTTACCACTGACTAAAGTATTTTGCCTAACAAGCAGTTTGCAGAATTAAAAAAAAAAAAGGGAGGGGGGGGGAGGAGTCATTATCAGCATCATCTCTGGCTAGGACTATGGATCCAACACTCTCCATACACACAACCTGATGCAGAGCATATACTGGCATGTACTAAAACATTACTGTGCTATAGCCCAACAACACTGAAATATAGTGAACATATGTAAAAAAAAGACTGCACAATTATGACTGCATTAACATATAATACTAGTAAAAAAATGACCACGGTGTGCATTACAATATAATACTACTAATAAAAAATAGAGAGCACGTTGCTGTTGGAACCAGGCTGCAAAGTCCAGCTGTATGAACTCAAAAAAATAACCACATTGCAAAGACCTATTAGATTTGCTGTGCATAGAATGATAAAAAACATTACAAGTTCAGTTATTTCATTATATACTGGTGTTTAAAAACCGGCATACCACATTTACAAAGCGGCATTTACAGATCAGCAATTTTTTTAAATGTCAGTATGTAATGATAACTCCTTACTGATCTGTATCATTATTTGAGCATGTAAGCACTCTGAGCTGAAAGTCAAATGATCTAATGAAGAAACCCAACATCAGTAAAATCAGCATGCCAAAACTACATTGCTTTTCAATGTAACTGCATATGTCCAGCTATTGCTGAACCCTCTTTCTAAACGATACACTTACTTCAAAAGTATACAATGCTGATAGTTTAAATCAAATTAGAATTATAAATAATTACTGCTAAAAGGGCTAAGTAGTTACTACAATGCTACACAGAACCATGCAGCAGAGTTTTTCTTTCCACGAGGCAAAACAAGAAAACAAAACAAAAACATGTGCAGCAACAACTGTAGAAGAGGTTCCTGCTTCAGTGCGAGGGTGTTTTATAAGCACATTGGAAGGCATGTTTATGGGTGAGAATGAATAGAAATGCTAAAGAGGGCAAGCACAGTCAGAAAGTGGGCATTTCTTGGGTGAAATGAGAAGAGGAGGGAGTGCTTTACTGAATTCTACAGAAATCTGTGTTTCTGCAGATGGGTGACTTGTCGAAGGATCTAGCAAGCACGAGAGTGACCTTTTTGGAAAGATGGCTCACAGTACTGATAGCCGTTCAGTCGGAATCACAAAAAAGTACAGTTGTGTACACTTACCATAAATGTAGATGTTCGAGTGTATTCACTGTTGCAGTCACTACACTTGGGCAATCTGCTGGCAGGCCATCCCCAGTCGGCCCGACCAACAAAGTCCCGGGTCCTGCGTCGGCCGTTGTCCCCTCCCCCATGATGTCAGGTCGTCAGGGGTATAAAACATGCAGCCGACGCCACCACATCAGTCCTTCTTGCCCTAGATGTCAAGTGCCCCCCAAATGGGAAGCCAAATATTTAAGTAATTAAAAAACAAAAATATACCTCCAAACAAAAGCAAATACACCAAAAAGGCTTTTAAGCATAGTAAAGGAAAGTAGAGGTATAGTAAGAGAAAAACAGGGGGTTGGAGGGAGGGTAACCAGGACTGCAACAGTGAATACACTTGAACATCTACATTTATGGTAAGTGTACACAACTGTACTATGTTCTTCATGTTTCACTGTTGCAGTCATTACATTTGGGTAGATTCCCAAAGCTATGGTTGGAAGGATGGATTTATACAGCATTAGGACCAGCTATAAGGCCCTGCAGGACAGCAGTGGCAAAGCCAGCTCTGGATTTAGAGAAAAAAAGGTAAATGGAAATGTTTGATGAATGTATGAACTGAGCTCCAGGTAGCAGCTTCTAGAATGTCTCTGGTAGGAACACCTCTGAGAAAGGCTGTAGAAGTAGATGCAGCCCTGGTGGAATGAGATCGGATCCCCTGGGGGATAGTTCTACCATGGTGCATATAGCAGAAACGAATACAATGGCTTATCCATTTGGAAATAGTCTGCTTTGAAATAGCCTTTCCATCTGCCCCTGCAGCAAATGCCACCAGTAGTTGTTCAGATTTTCTTCGAGATTTTGTCCTTTTTAAGTAAAATCTAAGTTGTCTGTGTACATCCAATGAATGCAGAATCCACTCCCCCTTGTTCTGTGGATTGGGAAAGAAAGTTGGCAAATGAATAGTCTGGTTAAAAGCCACACTGGATACCACCTTAGGCATGAAGTGTGGATTAGTCCTGAGAGACACCCTGTCCACATGAAAAATAATAAAAGGCTCCACTCCCATAAGAACCTGTAATTCGGAAATCCTTCTAGCTGAAGTAACTGCTAAAAGGAAAGCTGTTTTCCAGGAGAGAAATTTTAAGTCTGCAGTAGCAGCTGGCTCGAAAGGAGGGAGAGTGAGCTTTTTCAATACAAAATTGAGGTTCCAGGCAGGGGTTGGAGCTCTCCTGGGTGGTCTTAAGTTTTTGGCCCCTCTAAGATAATGCTTTAGCAGAGGATGAGAGAAGAGGGGTGGTTCTGTGCTGTAATGAGCTGAAATGGCTGAGGCATGGATTTTTATGGAAGAAAAGAACAGGCCCTTATAAAGCATCTCAGTTAAGTATTATAAAATCTGAGGAATATTGGGCACTGCAGTGCTTATCCCTTGTGATTGATTCCAGGCACAGAATCTTTTCCATTTTTCAGCATAAGATATTCTAGTACTAGGCCTTCTTGCCTCCAAAATGACATTCATCACAGGTTTGCTGAGGGATGCTAAGGCTGAGTTTAGGTGATTAGCCACGCTGGAAGATTCAAAGTTTGGAGCTGAGTGTGCAGAATTTGGTTGCTCTGTTGAGACAGTAAGTAAGGTGTCTGAGGCAGGTGCCATGGTGGAAGGTGTGACACATTGGGCAGGAGTGGGTACCAGTGTTGGTGAGGCCAGTCTGGAGCAATCAAAATCATTTTTGGTTTGTCCTGTTTGACTTTTAGTAGAACTTTGGAGAGCAGAGGCAAAGTGGGAAAAGCATAGACTAATAGGTTTTTCCAGTTGAATGTTAGACCATCCACTTTGGAGGCTTTTTTGTGATGACTTCTTGTGCAGAATTTGTCCAGCTGATAGTTCTGGGGTGAGGCAAAAGGATCTATGTCTGGATTCCCCCATTTGCATGTCAACATGTTGAAAATCCATGTTTCCAGTTTCCATTCGTGTGGGTCCATGAGATTTCTGCTTAGTTCATCTGCCAGAATATTCAGCTTTCCTGGCAGGAATAGAGCTTGTAGTTGTATTTGGCAGGTTAAGGCTGTGTTCCACAATGCCATGGCTAGTCTGCAGAGGGGGTAGGAGTGTGTACCCCCCTGCTTGTTTATACACCACATAACTGTGATGTTGTCTGTCTTTATCATTAATTGTCCTGGATGAAGGTAGTCCTAGAAGGCTGTCAGTGCATTCTGTACAGCTAGCATCTCTTTTTGACTGATATGAAGGTGCATTTGATTTGGGCTCCATTTGCCCTGAATGCACTTCCCTGCCAGATGAGCCCCCCAAGCATAGTCTGATGCGTCTGTGGTTAGGAGTTCAGCAGCAGGGGGTGGAGTGAATGACAGTCCATTGTTTTGGTGGCAGGCCTCTGCCCATGATAGGAAATCTAGTTGCAGGCAAGGTATGATAGGAATCATTGTTTCCACGCTGTGACAATGTTGACTCCATAAACATTTTAAGTACCACTGAAGTTTCCTCATATGCAGTCTTGCAAATGGAATTAGAAGAATGCAGGAGACCCTGAACCCCAGGGCTTGCAGATAGCAGGGTCTTTGTGGCCACCTGTTTGAAGTAAGTTACCAAATGAATTTGCTTTTCTGGTGTAAGGTAAGCCATCTGGGCAATTGTATTCAAGCTTGCACCCAGGAATGTCATTTTTTGACAGGGTACCAGTTGTGATTTATTTTCATTTATGGTGTACCCTGGACAAGTTAGAACCCTTTTTACAAACACCAGATGTTTTTGAAGAATGTCCCTGTTTTCTGCCTGAATTAGACAATCATCCAGGTATGGATATATTTGAACATTTCTTTGCCTGCAAAATGCAATTACTGGAGCCAGGCACTTTGTGAAGACCCTGGGTGCAGTAGATAAGCCAAAGGGCAGTGCAGAGAACTGGTAATGCAAGTACCCTGCTTTGAAGCGGAGGTATCTTCTGCAATATTCCCTGACTGGGATATGCAGGTAAGCTTCTTTTAAGTCTAGAGATACAAACCAGGCATCTAAACCAGGCATCTTTGCCTAGCATAGGAAGTAACTGTTGAAGAGTCAACATCTTGAATTTTGGAATGTCCAGAATGTGTTTAGAGTAGATAAGTCCAGAATTGGACGCCATGACTTGTCTTTTCTGGGTACCAGGAAAAGTCTTGAATAGAAACCTTGTCCCTTTTCCTCTTCTGGTTCTGGTTGAATAGCTCCCATGTTCATGAGGGACAGTACTTGTTTCTGGGCTTGTGCCCACTGATTTGGGGGCAGGTCTGGCCATCCGTTTGGGATTGGCAACTTGTGGAAATGAAATCTGTATCACTGGGTTACTATATTTAAAACCCATTTGTCCTGGGTTATAAGTTGCCAGTTTCTTGCATGAAGTGCCAGTTTTCCCCCCAAAGGGGCAGCTGAAAGGTAAGTGCTTGGTAAGTGTAATTGGAAGTCATTGAGACTGCTTACCATAGGGAGGTGCCTTGTTGTTTCCAGATTTGGAGGAGGAAGCACCCCGATGTTTTGTTCTAAAAGTCCCTTGTGACGAAACCTGGAGCCTTTGGGAATGTCTGGGTTTGACTTGAGTGACTCTCAAAGGAACTGGAAAGGACCAGTTCTTAGTAGGCCAGTGCCTACTAAATCTCGGAGGTTGCACTTGTAAGAAATCTTTCACAATTTTCATAGATTTAGCTTTATCTTCCATCTTTTTTAAAACTTCTTCAGCTTTATTACCAAAGAGACAGTCCTGTTGTAAAGCAGCATCCAACAATTTTGCGTTAACATGATCAAGCAGTTTGCTCTTTGAGCCAAGCATGCCTTCTTGGCACAGACCCAGTTACAGCAGCCCTGCAAGTGGCCTCCAAAGAATCAAAACCACATTGCAAAGTATGTTTTCCAACTTGTTCAGCTGAATGCAATAAATCCTGTAAAAGTTTATTTTCCACACAGTCAGAAATTGACATCATTTTCTGTTTAAACAGTCCCATGAGATGCTGTTGATATTTAAGCATATGAAATTGACAGTTTAAAGCCCTGATTGCCAGGGTTGCAGAAGTATAAACCTTCTTACACCATCTATCCGGCGCCCTGGAATCTCTATCAGAAGGTGTAGGATTTTTAGCAGTAGAGGCCTTAATGCCCCTGGGATCCTGAGAAATGGTTTCAGGATCTGCAATAGGATTTTTGAAAAGGAATTTGTGGGAGTCAGGAACCCTGTAGTATCCGTCTGGCTTACAAGGAGCCAGAGGCAGATAATCAGGAGCCATATTAGATTCTGAAAAAACATCAACAATGTCTAGAACAAGAGGTATAGCCAAAGGCCTATGCTGAGGAAGAAGAAGAAAATCCCTAAGTCTCTTTTTAGATTCAGAGAAATCCTGACTTTTCCAGTGGAAATGTTCCCTTAAGGTGTGTAAAGTTTCCCCAAAAGAAAAATACTCAGGGGGAGAAGCAGAAGGAATGGAATATTCTGCATCAGAGTCCTCATAAGTAGGTATAGACAAATCCTGTTCATTAGAAGAGTCAGAATAAACAGAATCCTCTTCAGAAGATTCATAATCAATGTCTTGCTTAGGCCTCTTAGAAGGGGGTGGGGGGGTTGGCTACCCCTGATCAGAGTAATTAAATCTTCAGCCATTTTGATCATTTGTTTTTTAGGCATAGGGGCCTGCACATGTGGCCCAGGCGTAGGTTTTTTAGACATAGATTTATATTTTGGCCTTAGTTTTGAAGATGGCATCGGTCTAATATACAAATCTGTAGGCCTGAAAACACCCTCAGAAGCCGGTGCCTGCACAGTGGCTCTGGATCCATCTAAGGTAGAGACATCCGCAGGTTCCATAATTGAAGCATCTCGCGGCATACTGGACTCTGAATGGGTCTCAGTAGAGGCCTGCAAATCAGAAGTAGTGGGTATCAGGAGCTGTGAAAGTGCCTCACTGAGTACCAGCGAGCTGGCAAATGGCTTAGGAGAACCATCGTTGTCAGTTTTGGACCTCAACGGCCTGTCTCTGTCTTTTTCTTTGCATTTTTTAGGGATTCTGGTAGTCAGATTGCTAACCAACGACATTTCTGGATAATTAAAGTGTGAACCAAAATATTTAGAAGCAAAAATATACCGACATTTAATAGTGCGTTGATTAAATTTAGCACAAAACCGACAGCAAGGTACATTGTGGTCAGAGCCTAGGCAAGGAATACAGTACAAATGAAAATCCTTATGAGGTATTTTCTTCCCACAAGTAATGCAATTATTAACTTTTACTGACATTGGTAAGGAGCAAGAAAAAGTTTCCCCAACGGGATACTTAGCTGTTTAGTTGAAGACTTTGGTTCTGAAACTCGAAAATGAAAATTTCAGGAGTTGGCCGACCGGCACTTGTGAACTGTTTCTGCTTCAGGCACCGCATGGCAGGAAAGACTGATGTAATGGCATCGGCTGCATGCTTTACACCCCTGACATCATGGAAGAAGGGACAGCAACCAATGCCGGACCCAAGATCCCGTCAACCAGGCCGACCGAGGGCAACCTGCCAGCAGACCACCCCAAATGCAATGACTGCAACAGTGAAACACAAAGAACATCAGAGAAATCAAATGCTTCTTTGAGCAGTAATGTCCTTTTTGAGTGGAGGGATCAGTAGATAGGAAGGAAAAAGCGATGGTAGACTAGAATTAATGTACCACTTGCCGTAGTTGTCCTTTAAGTATTTTCTGTGTGTGGGTCTTATGAGAACGTGTAAGTAGGCATCCTTGATGTCTAGTGTAGCTAGGAAGCCTTTGCACATAATAAGAGGGAATAGAGCTGGCAGGGCCAGCATTTTGAAAGCTGGCACCTTTAAGAAAGGATTTAGCCTTGAAAGGTCTAGGATGGATCTCCATGGCCCTTCTTTTCTGGGAACCAAGAAAATCCTTGAGTAGAACCCTTTTCCAAACTGGGTGGGAGGAATTCTTTCTATAAGGACCTGGTTTAAAAGGGACTGTAGTACTGGTAGCAGGAGGGGCCGTTGGTGAGCAGGAGGCTGTGGCCTGCCTAGACTTACTGGAGAGGGAAGCGTGATTAGGAATAATAGGGCTAGGTATGTATGGTAGGTTTGGTAGTGGGTACATACATACAGGACACACACAAGACTGACAAGGAGACAAGGATAGTGATGGACATGAGGTAGGGGAGCATTATGACTGTGGTTAGGTATATGACTTCTGAGGTGCATCCCAAGCAGTGTAAAACATTGGGAAATTAGTCCTCACCCTCACAAATGTCACCACTGTCTCCTTTTGCAGACATCTGGGGCAATAATAGGGCAGTGATTTGACAATTCCTTGTAGGATTCTTTACATATGGCCAATGTGGGCATCAAGGCCCCTCTCCATTATCTCCAACACCAGCTATGTCAGCTCTTGTCACGTGACATAATCCACATCTCCATTACCAATATTCCTGGTGGGTACCACTGCACAACTCCCAAGGCCAAACTATTTGACACAGGTATTGCAGGTAGTGCAAGTGTTCTGACAGTAATCCAAGCCACTGTGGTCAGTATAGTTCCATGTGCTGGTGATCATGAAGAAGTAGGAATGAATACTGAAATGCAATGAAAGGTAAGAAAATGTTAGAAATGACAGCAAAAAAGATGGTGAGGGAGATGCATAAAATAAAAAGCATTATAAATATTCTGTAATGTCGATGTCAACATTTGAGGTGAGAAATTGCTGGTACAGTAATATTATCATATTCCTGCCTCTCACAGTTATAAAAATTCAACAAAAGGTGTAAGCATTTTAAAAGTGGTTTGAGGAGAATACATATTGGGACTGAGTACATGCTATACTGTGCTATGATTACAGCTAGTAAGTATAGAACTTTAAAATGAATATCAGACAATATTTTCTGTAGTCTGCAACTGAACCCACATCAAGTCATCTTTACCTAACCATTACTTCTTTCAATGTGTCATGAGCTAATTGTACAGGTCAAGAAAGTTTGCAAATGTAGAATATGCATACAGATGTAGTTGTCTCACAGCCACTTATGGAATAATGTCCACATTATTGATAAACTTGGTAAAATCAGCGCTGTTATGAAATGGAAATAAGTCATACCCAAGCCTATGCTTATCCTCTTGCCTCTCTCAGGTATCACAGATGTGCCTCCCAGTTTCCTTCAATTTTAGCAGACTATCAAATGTTATACTAGATTTTTGGATGACATTCGTTTTTTGGGATGGTACCTTAAAGGAGGTTAGCAAATTTGTGGACTACCTGAACAACACTAGCACCTACCTTTAATTTACGTATAATTGTAATAGGCAGGGCTCTGCTTATCTGGACACATACATTTCACACACTACCAATGGTTTTAAGTCCAGGATATATAGAAAGGACACGTTCAGCAATTCATACTTGGAATTTTCTAGTAGTCATCCAAAGAGCCAAATGAGAAGTATATTAAAAGGGCAGTGTATCAGGGCTGCCTGGATGACATCCAATTATGAGGAAATGATACAGGAAATTGAATTTATTGTGTCCTTATTTAGGAACTATTGTTTTTTTTATTTTTATTAAAGTCTGTTTTTACATTCATTTGATCGATACACCTATTTTTTAGCAGAGGAACATTGTACAAGTATTTTAGCATTGCTCAGAGACTTTTTATTGAGTTATTTAGTTGGAGAAACATTTGAACCTTACATTTTTTCTAAGTGGTGATGTACAATGGATTCTCTGGATGAAATGGCATCTATTTTCTCGCCGGTAAGACAAGATGATATGCATAGGCTTCAGTCAGAGGTAGCAATCTTGAAAGGTGAACTTACAAGGCTTATTGAGCTTTTTAGCCAACTAGGGAAGAACACAGAAGGAAAGCAGAGCCAGATGACATCAGTACATACGTTAATGGAGAGCGACACCCAGGATGATATTCTAAACAGCCAAGGATGGTATGAAGCAAACTCCGTTAAACGATACTACTGCCTCTCATAGGACTGTTGACAATTGTGAGACCTCAAATGATGGGGGAAACAAACATGTTTTTAATTTTTCACTGCACAACAATTCAGAGGAGGAGTATCAGTGGTGTGGTGCAAAGCCTAAATGCACGGTGTCGAAAAGGACTTATTCTATAGTAGCAAGTCACAACAAAAAGGTACTGTTCATACCAATTCTAATAAAAGTGCAGCTGGACCAGATAAGGCTAACTGACTTTCATAGCAGTTCAGGATTTGAGAAATTTTTAAATACAAATTATGTGTTCAGCTTGCATGATACTAATGTGCAAACCGGTGAGGCACCTAATTTTGTGGACAGGAATGTTAATGGAACATTAAGAGACTTAATTTATGATTTAGGCAAAAAACTAGCTATTATTAAAGGTTTGCAGTTAGATAATTCATATCTTAACAGGTGTCTTGAATTGAGAAAGAATGTAATTTATTATTTGAAAGCTTTAGATTTGAATTTATGAAGCTAATAATAAAATGTAATGACTGAAAGTTATGTCACATGTTAAGTGAAGTAGAGAAATTAAATGTATTGATTTCTAATGACTTATTGTTTTCACAATGGGAAAAACTTTACACTAAACAGTTTGACATAGCTAACGGAAAATGTGAAAAGATTTTTAAAAGGAAATGTAGGAAGAGTGAGACCTCGAACAATATAGGAGATGTGAAGTATATTCCTGGAGGAAAAAGGAAGGGAAAAGTTCAAGAAATAATGTTGAGCACACGGAAGCATATACAACTGGTGTACCTATAGAGAAAAGAAATGAAGCAAATGAGCTAACTAGAAATCAAGATTATTCAAATTTTTATTGGGAAGGGAAAGAACAGCAATACAGAACACAGAGAGGAGGCTGGGATTCAGGACAGAAGGATTGGAACTGGGAGAAATGGAATTGGAAAAATCAGAAATGGACAAGGAAAGGGGGCAAGTGGACAAAACACGGATAGAAGTGGAAAAGGAAATAATTAAAACCAATGGTGTAAAGTATAGTTGTGGTAAATTTAGTATATACAATTATACAAATATCAGTTTGGAAAAAGAACATTTTAATGTATTCTCTAAAGGCATGAAGTTTGTGCCTAGTAAGAAATTTAATATTGTTGACAACTTGATCGAATTCAAACTATACTTAAGGAAATTAAATTGACCACTATATTTCCAGGACAATAAATGTAGTACACAGACAGGTGTTCTTAAGAGAAAGAGTGAATTTACACTGCCTATGCACCCCACATTAGCATCATACGAAAAGATGGTAACTAATGAATTATACAAGTTACATCAAACCCTAAAAGTAACTAAAGTTAAAAACTATTTAACTATTAAGGAAAAGGAGACTTTAAGGGAAATAAGTTCTGATCACGGCATATGCATAATGAAACCCGACAAAGGTGGGGGGTGATGTTTGACACATTAGAATACATTAATAATATATACAAAATCTTACAGAAATCTGATAAGTATGAGACAACATCCTTAAATGAAATCAATATAGCTTATCGGCGTATTGACTTGTATTTAGAGGAATTCCACTTAGACATTAGAATTACAACTGACATGTACAATTTTTTAAAAGTGGAATACCCAGTGCTAGCCACAATAGTGGGTATACCCAAAATACATAAGAATATGGTAGCACCCCTATTCCGCCCAATAATATCGGGTAGCAAATCTAAAACTTTTCCCATTGGAGTAGCCATCGATAGATGGCTTAAACATATATATGGGAAGGTTCCACGCATTATGAAAGATTCATGGGATTTTTTAATTCGGTTAAAACCTAGTATGTGGAAGGAAGGGCTAACATTCTTGACTATTGATGTAGTAGATCTTTTTTCATGTATCCCAAAGGAGGATGGACTTGACAGATTTTGTAACAGGATCAGAAAATATGCAGTTTATGACTGGTAGAAAGTCAGTCTTATTGTAACAACTTTATTTATTTTGAGGGAGAACACTACAAGCAGAATAGAGGAGTGGTGATGGGTTCTGCCTGTGCCCCAATATTTGCAAATTTGGTACTATTAAATTGGGAAGAACATTTCGTGTTTAACAATAATTATGATAAAAGTATCAAATGTTATACTAGGTTTTTGGATGACATATTCATTTTTTGGGATGGTACCTTAAAGGAGGTTAGGAAATTTGTGGACTATGTGAACAATACTAGCACCTACCTTTAATTTACGTATAATTGTAATAGGCAGGGCTCTGCTTATCTGAGTACATGCTATACTGTGCTATGATTACTGCTAGTAAGTATAGAACTTTAAAATGAATATCAGACAATATTTTCTGTAGTCTGCAACTGAACCCACATCAAGTCATCTTTACCTAACCATTACTTCTTTCAATGTGTCATGAGCTAATTGTACAGGTCAAGAAAGTTTGCAAATGTAGAATATGTATACAGATGTAGTTGTCTCACAGCCACTTATGGAATAATGTCCACATTATTGATAAACTTTTTAAAATCAGCGCTGTTATGAAATGGAAATAAGTCATACCCAAGCCTATGCTTATCCTCTTGCCTCTCTGAGGTATCACAGATGTGCCTCCCAGTTTCCTTCAATTTTAGCAGACTATCAAATGTTATACTAGATTTTTGAATGACATTCATTTTTTTGGGATGGTACCTTAAAGGAGGTTAGCAAATTTGTGGACTACCTGAATAACACTAGCACCTACCTTTAATTTATGTATAATTGTAATAGGCAGGGCTCTGCTTATCTGGACACATACATTTCACACACTACCAATGGTTTTAAGTCCAGGATATATAGAAAGGACACGTTCAGCAATTCATACTTGTAATTTTCTAGTAGTCATCCGAAGAGCCAAATGAGAAGTATAATAAAATGGCAGTGTATCAGGGCTGTCAAGATGACATTCAATTACAAGGAAATTATACTGGAAATTGATTTTATTGGGTCCTTATTTAGGAATCATTGTTTTTTTTTATTTTTATTAAAGTGTGTTTTTACATTCATTTGATCAAGATGCCTATTTTTTAGCAGAGGAACGTTGTACAAGAATTTCGGTGTTGCTCAGAGACTTTTTTATTGAATTTTATCAGAGGCTAAAGACACACACATGCACACACATGCACACGCACACACACACACACATAAATACACACACACACACACACACACACAACTGTGTTTGTTGCTATGTTATGGTAGTTTATTGCACGGGTATCATGCCATATACTTACACAATTCAGGTGTAGAGTGTGACCTATAATGATCCTCCCGTCTGTTAAGCAGGCCCTGATTTCACCTTTTTAAGTCATTGTAATAGTGATTTACTGTTCAACCACACATAGAATGCTAGTAGCATGAGTAATGGCCTTGGCTAAACTATTCCAAGTCTCAGCCTTGTATTAAGACCTGTTATTGTCACCCTACAGAAGCCTCCAGCTATAATTTTTTAATGAGGGGTGCTACTAAATGTGGGATCCCTCCTCACCCTACCTCAAGTTCTTAATGGAGCTCTGCCCTCAGCATCACCTGATATGCCTTATCTTCAGAAGTTCTCAGGAAAATGGTAGGGAATTGAAACCCAAATCAGATCTTTGTGCACTAGCCTATGCATAAGAATTGACACGGTGGAGAACCACATTCATATAAGAAAAAGCACAGACATGGCTTAGATTTAAAGGTATGTATTACTTCTTCAATGTCCATTTTCTGCGAGAAAAATGGTAATAACACTTGACTTCATGTGCTGATCAATATATATATATATATATATATATATATATATATATATATATATATATATACATACTCCCCAGTGACTCCAGCTGGGCATGTGCTCATGGTTCATAATATTCTCGAGTGTGAGGAGGTCTGCAGGGAATTCAGCTTTTTTATTTAGGCTACTGCTCAATGCTAAGAGCTTAAATAAAAAACTGTACTACCTCAAAACCCTACTCACACTTGATAATATAGAGAGCTGTGCAGTTAGAGAGATATGTTTTAAAGTGGTATGGATTACCCTGGCTGTGCAAGCTTTCGTAGGGTCATAGGGTCATAGGAGGTTACCAGGCTATTGGCCCTAGATCATTTACAAGCCTAGTCATGTTAATCCCAAGTATCCCCATTTGTTCTTTTTGGGTAGTTTGCAGAACAAATTTATCCATGGAGCGGATCTGTGATCAACACTGGCTATCCATGTTCATGAGGGACATGGCTGCCAAACCAGGGGCAAATTTGTCATCTCCCATCCAATTATCTATGCTATGTTTGAATAGGGTCAGTAAGCAGCTCTGTTTTATGTGAATAGGAAATCTATTCCAGACAAGCGATAATGCCACAAGTTAGGTTGAAATCCCTAGAGGGGGTGACTCATAAGCCATTTGACTTGTGGACGTGCAGCATTTCCATTAGGGCATGGCTGGAAATTGCCCTATAGGCCAGGCACAAGTCACCTCTCAACAGCCTATAAGATACAGAGTAAAGTGACAGAACTTTCAGTCTGTCCATGTAAGTCATTGTTTTGAGTCTCTGTATTTTTCTATTGTCTGGTGAGGTACATGCAAAAGGGTGCATTATACTCTATCAGTGGTCTGATGAGGGTCAAGTACAGTGGAGTTATAACATCCCTTGACCTGGATGCTATGCCCTTGCTTATGAGGTATGCTACATAGAAGGCTTCTCTTACCACTGTGGAAACTTGGTGGTTAAAGTTCAGATTGCAATGAACCTGTGTTTCCAAGTCTCACAGCACTGGGTTGGAACTCAAGGGGTGCTGTGCTGTCAATATTGTACTTTGTAGGGAATTCCATTTTGCCAAAGGGAGTAATAATTCATATTTTTTGTATTTAGTTTTAGACCATGGCTTTGGCACCGATCATTTGCTTGTGTTGGCCCTTCTTGTAATATGTTGACATCACTGGGGGACTCAGTTTGCAATCATCCGGGAACTTGGTGAGCCAAAGGCTGTCTACTTTGTCCTGGTCTTCCGAAAAACAGATGCCAAACAGTAAGAGACCTAGCACAGATCCCTGTGGTACTCCACTGGTGATGGGTCTACTGCTGAAGGCAGGGTCACCAATTTTGACAGAGTGTGTTATGCCGGTGAGCCAATTAACTAACCATAACATAAGGGTTAATCTCTGTCTGGAAGAGTTTCTCAATGATGCCAGAGTGGGGAATTATGTTGAAAGCCTTGGCAAGGTCGAGATAGGCAGTGTGCACTGTCTTACCTTTGTCCATGGCTTTGTTGACTGTCTCAAAGAAGTCCACCAGGTTTAATAAGCATAATCTACCCTTTATAAAGCCAAACTGTGTTGGGTCCAGTGTTTGGAGGTTGCCTATGTCCTTGTTGATAAGGTCCATTATAATTCTTTCCATGGCCTTGTAGATGAGGCTGGTTATACTTATAGGTTTGTAGTTCCCAGGGTTAGTTGATGGCCCCCCTTCATGCAGGGGGATTACTGTTACTGTTCTCCATTCTGCAGGAACATAGCCAGTTCTCAAGCTATGATTAAAGAGAATGCCAAGTGGATCCACTAAGTCTTGTTTTAGATTGTTTAGTAAAAAAAACTGGGATATTATCTGGTCCTACTGAGGCCATGTCTTTGGCCTTGGTGAGTGCAGAATGACCTATTCTGTAGAGACACTAGATAGATGGCTGGTGTCAGGTATGCTTTGGGGGATCTACTTCAGTAGACTGACTTACCTCAAAATTGAAGCCCAGATACCCGAGGCAAAGTGGCCAAAAAGATCAGGACACTGAACAGCAAAAAGCAGAAGTTTAACACAGGGTAAGAGTCGGTTGGCCAACATGGTGAAGTTGGCACTTTTCCACACTGTAGTACAATCTCAGAGTTGAGTGTATTTAAGTAAGGGGGGTGTGGGGGCCAAAGCCCCCCACTTGGGTGGATTGAGTTTAGTGTGGTTTGTTTACATGGTGGTGCTGGACAACTTACTGTTTTCCCGGTGTTAGTTTTCAATGTTTTGTATGTTTGGTGTCCTGGTCTGTTCACTTATTTCGTCTCGGGTATCTGGGCTTCAGTTTTTTGGCAAGTCAATCTACTGAAGTAGATCCACTTTGGGATTGATTCTGATGACTTATGCAACCTACTAGCTGATATGTTCAGCAAAGATTTCACCCCCTTATTGCCCCCCAAAGGCCCAGTCAACATCCCTGATACTTGTCTCACACTTCACCTCTCTATAGATCAAGTGTTAAAGGCCCTATCCAAGGCAAAGAACACAGCTTCCATGGGACCTGATAATATCCCAGGCTGTATTCTGCATCATCTCCAGCAAAAACTAGTTTCACCACTGAGCACTCTATTCAGCCACAGCCTAATTACAGGCTTCATTACAGCAGAGTGGGGAACAGCCATTGTCATCCCCTTGCACAAAGGTGGTGCCACTACTGACCCAGGAAATTATCACCCCATTAGCTTGACAAGTCTGAGCTGTAAAGCCGTGGAGCGTATTATTATGGATCTCATAAACAAGGACATAGGAAATCTCCAAACACTCGACCCCACTCAATTCAGATTTGTCAGGGGCAGATCTTCCCTACTGAACCTAGATGACTTCTTTGAGACTGTCACCAAGGTCCTGGATGAGGGAAAGTCAGCACATACAGCTTACCTTGACCTGGTCAAGGCCTTTGACACAATCACCCACTCAGGCAAACATTGAAATGCTAAAACAACTTGGTGTTAATCCCTATCTCATCAGAGAAACAAGGTCAAAATAGGCACCAACACCTCTGACAGCAGGCATCTGTCCTGTGAACCCTATTGTTTGGCATCTACTTCTTAGAGGTCCAGGCAAAGACTAAGGGCCTGTGGCTGATGAGGTTTGCAGATGACTGTAAGTTGGGTGCTGTCATTGACTCCCCAAATGACATTAACATACTGCAAGAGGGTCTCACAGCTACAAATAACTGGTGCCAAAGTCATGGCCTTAAGTTAAACACAAAAAAATGTGTTATCATACCATTCAGCAAAAACACAACCCCTTCTGATTACCACATCAGCAGCAACCCCATAAGCACACAACCTGTGGTGAGAGACCTGGGTACTCAGGTTGACAACAATCTCACATTCGACCATCATGTGGTGGCAGTGGTCAGAAAAGCCTTTTACTTGCTTCATCTCATAAGTAAAGGGATAACATCCAGAAAAAAAAGGAGGTTATTACCTCTCTGTACTCCTCTCTCATTAGATCTATAATTGAGTATAACGTCCCATTTAGTATGTACTTCTCCAAACACCTGCACCAACTGGAAAGGCCACAGAAATGCTTCACAAAGGGAATCCATGGCCTCCAACACCTGTCTTCTGTGGGCAGGCTCAAATCACTATCGGTTTACTCGGTATCATACAAATTGCTCAGAGGTGATCTGTGTCTCGCCTACAATGCAAAATCGGACCCTGCCCTACTAGAGATGCTCCATATCCGTAAGTCTAACTCCTTGTGCATTACCCACTTGATAGGCCTAAATCTAATATGCAACATCAACAAAACCTGCTGAAGAGACAGGTTTGTCTCCCAGAGGCTGCCCTGTCTCTGGAATAGACTTCCCATACATGTCAGACAGTACTTTGCTGACCCTCTTCAAGCACAACCTTGATGAGTGGATGGGAAACCACAAATTTGTCCCAGGGGTTCCACCTTTGTCCCTCAATGACAGGGGCAGCAGGTGATAACTGGGGTTTCTTTTTTAGGGAAAAACTCTTGGCTAGGCTTGCAAGTGCCCCAGGGCCATTAGCCTAGTAACCTCCTATGATCCTATATGGTAGGTGGAGATGGGGGGGTGAGGTTTCTGCTGAATCTGTCAGCTAGCAGGTTGGCTATATCTTCTGGAGTAGTATGAGTAATCCCATCTACAACCAGTTCAGCACATAGCTGGGCATTCCCTTTTAGACTTTGAACATAATTAAAGAATGCCTTATTATTATCCTTGGCTATGGATGTGATTTTAGGTTTATAATTTGCTTTACAAGACTTTACAAGATTTCTGATTGTCTTGTTTAGGCTAAGGAGGGAAATCTTCCTCTTCAGAGTGATATCTCTCTTGTTTTTGTACAACACTTTCTTCCTCTTGTTATACAATCTGCTTATACTTGAAGTTCACCATGATGGCTTGTTTTTACGGGAAGACCTGGTTTTGATCAAGTGAGGTACAGCAGAGTCTATGCAGTTGCTTAAGTGTTTGTACAGGGCATTTGCATACATTTCTGTATAGTGATCACTGATGTCTGCGATAGTGGGTGGTATGAAGCTTTTTATACCATCACTTAGTAGGCTGTAGTTAGCTTTGGTAAAGTTTTTTTATAATTCTTTTTCCTATGAGGGTGTCAGTTCCAGTAGTTACTTCAAATTTGACTGATTTGTGGTCTGACATAACCAGGGAGGGCATCACACATGGGGAATTAAAGTGGCCTCCTATGTTGATGAGTACTATGTCCAGAACATTAGAGCTCTAGTGAGGATGCAGACTCTCTGTTCCAGAGCATTTGTATTAACAAAGTCCAGGGACCTCTGAGCAAGTGTGCTTTTGCTTGCGTATGCCCCCTAATCTATGGAAGGATAGTTGAAATCTTCCATGACTAAGGTGTTGGGCTGTATGGTGAGGGATTCCAGTAAACTGAGGTAGGTGATGTGTTTATCCTGGTTCATGGTGGGGGATCTATAGCTAGCAATGGTGTGGCATGGTTAATAGTTAATTGGACATGGAGTAGTTTAAGAGAGTCATGCTGTTTGACTAGTCTCGAAGTGTATTTGGTTTTAATGAAGATGGATATACCACCACCTTTGGTTCCTTCACTCTCATTTTGAGGTCTGAACATATGGAAGGCATTGTAGCCTTGCATGGCTGGGGTGCTGTCAGTGGCCTTGAACCACATCTTGGTGACTGCAGAGACATCATCATCCTCTAAGGTGAGGAGTGCTTCCAGGGAGTGCAATTTTGTGTTTAAATTCCTAGCATTAAGCAGCACAACCCTGAGTTTGTCTCAATTAAATTTTGTTACATTGGAAAATTTGGTGTTTTGACATTGCCTAAAAAGGCACTATGGGGGAGGCAAGGGCCTTTGCCAGTATCCAAAAGCCTAGGGTACACAGGTGCAGACCATCTCTAACAAAGCAGCAAGGTCTGTCTACCATATCCTCCAAGGCTGACAGATACTGGATCCCCCTGGACTGACACCAGAAACTGAGTCAATTGTTGAAGTCAATCAATTTTGCTTATATTGTGTCATCATCCTGGGTGAGGGTAGGATACTGCTTAGGGCTAGGGACATACCTGTCTGGGACACATAACCAGAGAGTTCTGTCATGACTGTCTTCATATAGTCCAGAAAGGTATGTCTCATGTCATCCACTCTAACATGGACTATGACAAAATCATAACAATTCTTGTTGTTGAGTGACTTGAGTGCATGAATGTTTTGATGGATTCTGGCACTTGATAAGCCGCTAACCATGACCTTTTCCTTGTTCAGTGTAGTGAGGAGGACATCTGTGTGTTTTACTATGCAGTCACCTATGACCAAGACACTTGATGTGTTTTGCCTTAGGGGCTTATTTGTTGAAACGCAGGTCTGTGTGTTGATATGTGTAGTGGTTTCTTTTTGATTAGTGGTCTTCCACACTTTTATACTAGCAGCTGCACAGACAAGGGTTAAAGGTGGAGGTATTTCAATATATAGCAGTACCAAGCATACCTGTAGGGTGGTAAAACAGGACGATGTGCTGGAGTTCTTCATGTGCAGATCACCATAGACAAAATCATATACCATTTCCTAGCCAGCGATAGTTCACCATCCATATTCCGAGACACTCACAATGAATGCTTGGACCTACTGGAGACACTTACAATCCAATTGAATACCATATTCATGGGAGACTTTAATTACCCTCTGTAGACTGGGAATTGTACATGGCCTCAATTCTACAGGCACAGAGATTTCTAGACTTTGTAAATACAAACGCCCTCAGTCAAATACTGAATATGCCCACTACAGGCTCCAACATACTGGACTTCATTCTCATAAATCTGAAAGAATACTGCATCCCTCAATGTCTCATTCTCACTGGTAAGGTTCGACCATAAAGCTGTCTCCTTCAAAATCAAAATCAACACCATAATCCCATTAAAACCATTAACAGTTAGGAACTATTCCATGGCAGATTACCTTTTATTTAGTGATGATTTGTCAAAATTCAGTGCCCCTACAAACACCAAGAACACAGCAGCATATGCTGAATTGCCCTCAGGAAACAAGCATGTCAATGGCCACATAGAGGCTGCTTTACTTACTAGACGTAATCACAGGACTAGCTCCAGAAACAAACTGCCCTAGTGGAATCCCAAATTAAACAGGATATACAACAAAAGGAAAAAATATGGCAAAAATCAGGGAAGTAATTCCCATAAAGATAAAAACTCTCTCTTCAAATTAAATAGGCAACTAAGAGGTCTAATTAGGTCAAGCAAAATGAACTTTAAGGTTAAGATAGCCTCCCAGGTGAAAGATAACCATAAGGCCTTCATCGAATATGTCAGAAACCTCAAGAACAGCACACAGCAATGTGTTGAAATGGTGATTAATGATGCCACATTCACTGAGCCTGGTGATATACTGAACCTGTTAGCGGACAAATTCACTTCCAACTTTACCCCGTCTCACCTCCCACCATCCTCCTATAATACCCTCAAATATAACCCTCCAACTATAACTAGAGAGCATATACTAGTTGCAATCATTAAAGCCAAGAACACAGCCTCAGTGGGCCCCAGTAAAATCCCAGGATGCTTCCTGAACAGTCTAAAATATAACTTAGCAGGAATCCTGAAGTGATTATTTAACTGTAGTCTTAAACCAGGCTTTGTGCCACATGAATGGAGGACTACAATGGTCTTCCTCTGCATAAGAAAGGACCTTCAACAGATCCTGGAAACAACAGAGCCATTAGTCTGACTAGTCTTATTTGCAAAGGCATTGAAAGAATTATCTTCAATATTATCAGCAAGGACATAGAAGACTTCCAGAAACTAGATTCATCTCAGTTTGGCTTTGTCAAAGGAAGGTTATGCTTAGTGAATCTGGTGGACTTCTTTGAAAAGGTCGCTAAGACAATGAATGAGGGGAAAATGGCACATATGGCCTACTGAGATCTGGCTAAAGCATTTGATACAATACCCCTCTCGAGCATTGTCAACAAACCTATGAAAATAGTTATAAACCCCTTTATAACATTCTGCATAGTTAGCTGGCTCACTGATAGGACCCAGGAAGTTAGAATCACTAAGGTCATGCCCACAAAGAGGCTGGTCAACAGTGGAATCTCTCAGGGCTCTGTGCTAGGGCCACTCCTGTTATGCATCCAGTTCTTGGATATTAGATCCAATATCCAAGGTCTCTGGCTAACAAAGTTGGCAGATGATTGCATAATGAGAACAGTTATTGAATGCTCCCTAGAAAAAACATCCTTCAGGAAGGTCTAACACAAACAAACAGATGGGGCCAAAGCCATGGCTTTAAACTCAATACCAAGAAATTCATTATAGTACCTCTTGGGAAGTCAGCTACCCTGGGTTACTACATCATTAAAAAAACACCCCTAAAAAGTTGATTTACTAGTCAGGGATCTGGGAACTCATGTAGATAGTAATCAAACATTTGACTAACGTGTTGACGGTAGTAAGAAAATCCTTCCATGCTACTCAGCTTATAAGCAAGGGCATGGTATCTAGGACCAGGGAGGTCATCATTCTACTGGACTTGGCCCTCATCAGGCCCATCACATAGTAGAATGCTCCCTTCAGTATGTACCTGACTAGACACATGCAGCAGCTGGAACATCCACAAAAGTCGATTGCCTCAAAGCCTTGTCTCTTTATTCGGTTTCATACAGACTTCTAAGAAGTTATCTTTGCCTGGCTTAGAACGTATCTCTGGACCTGTTCTGATGAACCTTTTTCACATCCACAAAACAAATAGCTTCAAAACTACTAGATTACAAAGCCTAAATTTTGCTTGCAACATAAATAGGACATGCAAGAGAGAGACAGATATGTTTCTCAGAGAATGACCATTCTCTCAAACAGTCTTCCCAACCACATGACGCAGAATTTCTCCCTATCCCAATTTAAGTGCAACTTGGACCAATGGATTGATAATCAGAAATTCACCCCTGGTCTGGCACCTATCACTCCTGAAATAAATCAGATTTGTTGGTCACATTTGAGTTGCCTGGTTAGGCTTATAAGGGCCCTAGTGGTTGTTAGCATAGTATAGACCTATAAACCTGTGAACCTATGAACAGTCTCACACACAAATATGTAATCATTTGCATCATATTGTTGCTCCTATGTGTTGTCCTTATGTATATTTTGTTTCGCTATTACAGGATTCATTGGGATGACATTAAAAATAAAAATGTATGCTTGATATGATTGATAGCACCTTGGAATTAAACCCATGACAAAATGAGCTATGAACTATTGAATTTTGTGTACTGACTACTAACACCACAAGGGAATTGAAGTGTGTAAGGTGACTACAAACATGTGCATAACTGGAAATATACCTAGATAACATAGCCTACATCATTATGTCCGTGGGGAAAAATACAGTATATTTTGTATTACTGTGCATATGTAGCAAGTAATAATTTTTTTGGTCATGTCCCTCGTGTGATTCTGCTTTACTGTACTACATCTGTATACTGGAATGGTAATACCCAAATCAAGACCTGTTCAATGTATGTCAAGTTTGTAACTGCTGCACTGTTCCTTCATTGGAGAAATAATTTAAGGCACAGATGCTTTTATGTGGAATACTTTCTCATAGCATAAATTGTTTTTATGTGTTGAATGCTAACAGACACCTGCTGATGCCAAGCTATGGTGTGCAGCCAGTGGCAAAGTAATAGTGCATGCATAATTATTTTTTAAGTTTTTGCCCTAGGAATAGAAATGCCATTTCTCTTCACTCATCACTGACCACTGTCGGTGACCTATGCCAGCTGTCATGCAAATAATGATCATAAAATTACATTCTTAGTTGTTGTCCATGTGTGTGATGGGCTTGAGTTTTAACTGACATCATTATTATTTTATGGGAGGACAAATACTGAGGAACAGAGTGTACCTGAGAGGATTTGCTCACAAGTATATTCCAGGAGAATTTACTCTTGATCATTATACAGATATATCACTGAAGCAGTGTGAATACATTTTTTTCCAAGCTATTTTTTATGCTCTTCTTATTCAACTATCTTAGTACCTCACTGGTTCTGTTTTCTCATTACTTTTCAGATGTACTATATATTCTATACCATGCACACAAATGTAAATAAATCCAAATGCTGAGCATTCGGAAAATCAACAGAACTCAATACAACAGAACGCTGCTCCTCTAAGTGTCTTGAGACGCCAATCTAGTCAAGCAATTAAACTGTACCAAGCGGTGAAATAAAATAAAATTTAATGATAAAAGTTAAACGCTTTCACTCGCTGAAAACGCAAGCTTCTTCAGAACTCCATTAGTTTGTAACTGTATCATTCAAATAACTTTTTTGGCGCCAAAAGTGCTACAAATGAATATGAATTCTTAATGCTATACAACAAACTGTCAGCAGCGTTCTGTTGTATTGAGTTCTATGCACACAAATGTATGTTATTATTAGTAGTAGTAGTATTATGGTGACTACTCCGGAAACACATAAGTAACATCAGCAAGATTATCACCTACAGAAAACACATACAATTATTTCAACTTTAACATTATAAATTGCATGTGTATGTGTGTGTGTGCGTGTGTGCGTGTGTGTGTGTGTGTGTGTGTGTGTGTGTGTGTGTGTGTGTGTGTGTGTGTGTGTGTGTGTGTGTGTGTGTGTAGAAGGTGTAGGGTACATTAGAATGTAAAAAAAAAATATGATGATCACATGTATTATGCCACTTCAAGGTATGATATGCATTATGCTGACTCATACCCTGTACCTACTACACTGTCATTCAGTACATACTTCATTAACAAGTGGAGCCATTCTGCAGTTGAAGATAAAAAGCAATTTTCTGCAGTCAGTAATATCAAATATGCCAAGCAAGGAGCATCAACTACAGCCTCATTTGTATGACTGATGTCTAAGTCTTTGCCCATGCTTAACAAATTTTTCGGGTTTTGGGATAGGATCTGTCATTTACTAAAGGTTATTGATGAACAGCACAAATGCACAATACCAAACACTGTGCACAGGATGTAGCAAAAAGTAATAATTATTGATAGATATCAGTGTATTGCTTTCTCAGATTTTAGGATTTCAACAAGTACAACGTGTACAGTAATGATCCATGTTTTCAGTTAGACAACACCTTCACAATATTTGAACCAAGAATGCAGCCAGGCATACTTTTTTTACTCTACTGAGCACATTGCTTTTTCTAAATCTTATATCAGCATGGCTTTTTTCAGGTAATGTTATGTCTACAACTGTCTTAATCAAAGCTTTGAAGAACAGAGGCTAATTTAAAAAGATAATATTTTAATAGGTTTAGAGGGGATAGCAGAAATGTAATTACATTTATTAACACCTGGATTCAGTAAACCTCCATGCAGGAATAGCTTATTCCTGCACGGAAGGGACCGTTCCCATGCAGCATGGCAGAGCACCATGCATAGTCATGAAGGCGTGCTGCCGTGCTGTAAAATGGACTGGTTCTGTCTACGAGTGCAGGGGGTGTGTCTGAGAGCAGTGCTCTCACAATACACATGCCCCCTGCACACCAGAATTGCCATACAGCAATTTAAACAGAGCGAGAACACTCGTAACACCCCCAACCCATTAGGGTAAGAAGTCTAGACAAAGCTGTAAGGGACAATTGTCCCTACAAAGCCAGAAAGTTGATAGAATAACAGATTTAGCATAAGCATGAATTTCTGGCAGGGTATGAAGCACATAGCACACAGCTCCCAACCCATCAGAGTAAGAAATCTGGACAAAGCCATAAGGGACAATCGTCCCTACAAAGCCAGAAAGTTGATAGAATAACAGGTTTAGCATAAGCATGGATATTCTGAAGGGTACGAAGTAAAAACCACAGCAAAAAAATGTTTTTTTTCACATATGCAATAAAGTTTAAGCATAGCTGTGTGGGTGTGCCTGTTGCTTAGCTATGCTTAGCCCAGCTGAAATGGCACGATAAGTTAAATAGCAATAGATATCCAGCATAAACATGAGTGCAATAGTGTAGCAATTAGATCGTATGCCTTGCATGTAGTCATTCATGGTTTGAGCCTCCCCAAAGCCCTTTCCATTTTGTATGTGTAAGCACTACAATTTTAATTAATTGTATATTTATGTAGGAAATAACTTATATTTCTCAACCAGAGTAGTGTATTAGACCCAGATGTGAGGTGTCAGTGTAATAAAGTAGTGAAACCCCCATATAAACACAAGTGCCTCATACAGTATAGTCACACAAGAATAAATATAATCCCACCACATAGGGGGATGTCAGGGAAGGTAAATAAATCTATATTATGTAGTGAATGATGAATCAATCCCATATCGGTGGTAGTCCAATAAAATAAAACATAAGCAATGCTAAGCATTGCACAGCTATGCTGACCGGGTGTAAGCATTGTGTACATATGAATACTAAACAGCTAAGTGGATTTGCCCATTGGTAAGCAATGCTGAACCTGCCCCTTTAAGCACTGCCATCCATAGCTAAGCAGGTTTGCCCGTAGCTTAGCTTAGCTCAGCATTTTCAAAACCATCCAATCACGGTAAAAGGTGGGAAATCAACCATATTTAAACCCTGCAGGTGGGAATACAGCTCATACCTGGTTGTAGCTCTTCACTGTAGGCAGTATGGCAGGTGTTGGAGAGAGCATGCACTTTTGGGCACTGCGATGGGACATACAGGAGTCCAAGGTCACGGTAGAACTCCTGGTTAAAAAACATGATGTGAGACTGCTACAGGACCAATACCATGGCTCCCAATATAAAATGGAAGCCGGGGAAAGTCTTGCCCATGATCTCACCAGTGCCACTGGTATCCCTTGGACTGGTGAGCAGGTCTGGCACCAGTATGCCAACTTGAAACGGAGAAAGAGGGAGCTCTTGGAATAGTGGGTCCAAGAAGCAAGACAGAGGGGTAATGTCCCAGCAGTGTGTAAGTATTCATATCAATACCTGCTTACCAAAGTCCAGCCTGTTTATGTGATGGATAGGTATGCCTAAATATTTCTCTATTTTCATTACAGCTCCAGCTGAGCGGGCAGAGAATCAGGAAGTCCATGACAGTAGGTCCCAAAGACTACGTCACGAGGCTGGTGAGTAACAATCCAGCTTGTAGTAGTCATACCAAACAAATATAAAGGAGTAGAATGTCTCTTGGCAGTATAAAAAATGTGTATGGTTTGTACTGAATAAACCAGACAATATGACACTAATAGTCCCATATAGGTCATATTTAAATAAAACTGTAACTGCCTGGCAATAAAGTTCTAAATCCTGGACTGGTTGCGCTTACTCTGGTATTGTATGGCTTTACATGTTGTATTCACCATGATCCGATATCTGAATAGAAAAGTTGTGTTAACCACTGTTTCCCACACTGTGCTGCATAAAAATATGTCTAGGAAGGTCTGTATAAGAATGTTGTAATTACAAGGTCAGATTGTACAACCAATAGAGACTTAGACAGAAAACACTGAAAGAAAAAACAGCAGTTGATGAAACACAAATCGTTTTACTTTCAGCAGGCACAGCCATGGTTCGAATCCTGGGAGTGGTACTAAGCTGTATGCATAATTTTAACTAGGATTTTGGGAATGTGTGTAGAAACAGTCAGGTAGTATTAACAAACATTCCCCCCACAGGTCTTCCAGGTAAGAGAAGTAGAAAGTAGCTATAAGATAGTTCAATTATGCACTGTGTACAAACATACCCCTGCCCAAACCAAGGCCATAGAGTATTGTAATAACACCTGTAGAATAATGATTAGAGCAATGATCATTAAAGTTGTGAGTACTGCAAGGATATAAAAGTTGTTAATTGACATCTCACTCCCCTCCCCCACCATATCTGCAATAATCTAAACACACAACTCAATGGGTAAGTTTTACATCAAACCTACTGTTGGAACATATGTCCTATTGTTTAACAAATATTGCAATGTGTTTCTATTAATGTTCCATGTTGAAATACTATCATTGGTGACCTGTTGCTATCAATGTAACCGGCATGCCATTGTAATGGCCAATGTGGTTCCATATGTGCATGTGTTCTGTTTGCTATGCAACTGTTCCAAATCTGTTGTTTTGGGTTAATGAGAATATATATGCATGCTGTTATAACTAATCCTGGATTGTGTTGACTACTAACCCATATATGTTCTAAAACTGCAACATAATAGCACGTTTTGGAAGGCCGGTCTCAGCGGACCCACCTTTCTCACCTCATCTGGCCTTGGCACCAGGCACCAGCATGTCTGGGACCCACCCTGGGACCTCCTCGTCTGCTGGTCCTGCAACACCTTCGGATGAAATCGCTTCAGGGGATGGGGCTCGTCCACCCCCTGGGAGCGGGCAAAGACAGGATACTGTCATCTGAAGCCAGGTCCAGGGATTGGTGCATAGCAAGATCTGAAAGGAGTTTGGAGATCTGCTAAGCCACCTTGGGGCCGCGTGGGACAATTAGAGGGTCAGCCTGCCCCTCATGCTCAGCACCCAGCACAGCCACCTTCGGGGTCATGAAGGTGCAGTAGTGACTGCCCATGAGTGGGGACCTCAGTCCCACTGTTTCCATCTGGGGGCTCATGGGCTTCTGATTTCCAAACACCCCTCCCCGTCGAAGGTGTTTACCCCCCACATGTGTCATATACCACCCCTGTATGCTGTCTTGTCTGTCTTCCTACCCAATCTACCTCCCCAAATATACCTACTATCCTTCCCCAACATCCCCCTCTCACCATAAAAAAAAAAAAGGCAATCTGTTCCCAAAAAAAATCTCGCCCCATACATAGCTCTCCATTTTGAACATGTCCACTGGGCACATGTAAACTGGTCTAATTGAATTCACAACACATTATTGTTGTCCTCACCCCTCTCTCGGGGGGTTTGAGTGTCCAAAAAATACCTCCAAATTTAGTATATATGCACAGCTATTGCTATAGAAGAAATGGACATCTATGGACCTTCCCTGCACCTGTTCTGCACATCCCTAGCTACTTTCACTATTGTCTTTCCCTCTGCATGCCCCCTTTTTCACCACTTTCCTATCACCATTTTTTTTCTTTTCTTTTAAAGAAATTAGCATGGGGGTAAGCAGGAGTAAGCTGTTTTATGCAGTAGTAAGCAGGA